>NC_071394.1:50601922-50794422 GCF_022682495.2 Desmodus rotundus | reverse complement strand
TATGCCATAACTAGCACTGCAAAATCCAATAAGCTAAAAGGAAAAAAAAATGATGAAGAAAACTCAAATAAAATTGTGTACACTATCTTTATGTGGGGAATAAAAAGTTTCAGGAAATAATTAGATTCGTAGTCTAAAATTAAAATTAGACTTTTCCTAACATTTTTCCTTTGCCTAATATCATCTGCATATTACCCTACTTTTATAGTGTAACTTAAGATTACCAGTGATCTCTTTTCTCCTTCTTCTAAATATTCAATTACTCAGTGGTAATTATTATGTGGCCTTCTTGGCTTACTCTAATATTAGATTAATATAGATTTCTTGTGCCAAATTAGCGGAAATCACTGTTGCACATAAGAGTGATTCACTCTTTTTTGGTTGTATTTATGTTATAGAAGCAGCATCATTTTAGCTTAAAAGCTTTTATATTTTAAATTTGGATATACTGTACCTTGGAGAGCATAAGGTAGTTGTATTTAAAACATTTCAAAGTACATTGGAACTTACATGAGATTCTAATTCAGTTATGTTTAAAGGAGGCCCCCACCTTTTTTTTTTTTTTTGCTGGAGTGGCATTACTATTCTGTTATAAAAATCAACCAGTAGGATTTGAAGTTTCCTGGTTTTTCTTAAATTAGACATTTGTAAGTGCAAGTTAAATAGAATAGAAATATTTAGAGCTGTCCATGGTAGTATGCTCTTTAAAAGGTTAACTGTTATAAAATGCATATCTATATAATCTGTGTAACTGGTTTTTAAAGGTTAGGATTAAATTCTTATTGGATAAATTAACCTTGTATATACAGTTGTTATTCGCAAGTATTGTAACAATTTTACTCTTATAACTAAATTATAAAACTTTAAATTTCCATAATGTTAATGAATGTTCCTGGTTGCAGCTTTAAGTATTTGAGTAAATAAACAAAAATCACAAGCTATTAAATATATAATTCTTTGGGTTGACAATATAAAAAGACAGTGCAAATAGTTTCCATGGTAGTAGGCCAGTGTGAACAAACATCAAAAATGTAACTTGCATGACTTTATTGCTCTTGAAATTCTTGTCCTTACGTGACCTGCCATGTCAGCTATAGAAAACCAAAAGATCATAATTGTTTGGTATGAAATGAAAAAAGAATAGTTAAATTGAAAGTTTAACATCATGAAATTCAAAATCCCAAGCGGTATATAAACATTAAAAGAAACTTTGGACTGCTAATCCTAGGAAATGAGTTTTATGGATTGAATTCAACAAGGCTTCAGAAATGGTTCCATCTGCTGCCTAGCAGCTGGTGAAAGGATAAATTTAATTCATTAATTCATTTGGAAAAAAGGATCCAAGTAGTAAAGACTTCATTGCTCATAGTGCATATAGGTGAAAACACAAACTGAAATCTGGTCCAATTGATCATCTTAGATAATGAGCTACATTTTGTCTTCCCTGTTTTGGTAAAGGTCTCAGTGATTGAGTCAATACGGTGTTGATTTTTATGACAATAACCAATCATTTCCAATTATTTCAATGATTTAAAAAAAATTCAGGGAAATTTACAGTAAGTCGTGGTTTTTTAATCCTGGAAACGGGAGGCACTAGAAACTACACACTTCCTCATTTTATACATGTATATGTGGGTAGCAGTGTGTATATCTATGCTGATCATATGTCCATATATATTCTCTACATCATGGATTCCAAATCATGTCAGTGAACTACTTATGTTAAGTGGCATTCAACCATTTGTTGAAATACTCAAAATTATTTAGCCTTCAAGATGAATAAAGCAAATTTTAGATTCAAAATATATATTTCCTCAAAAGTTGCAAGATTCCAATAACACTTAATTTTGTTTTCTCCTCTTTCCATACTTCAAACTAGTTGCTCCAATCTGTTTTCACTCGCACCCTGCAGAGTACTTCAAAAGATAGAAACTTGTACGCAGTCTTTCCCCAACTCCTCTGCTATGTTGATCACTTTGACACTTTGACATTGACATAGGACATGGAGAAAGATTTAGTTCACTGGATTGCACAGGAGTTTAGTACCTTCATATAAAAATGATGGAGGTTTGGTGCCCAGTTTTTGGATTGTTTAAAGTTAATCAATATGATGAGGTTCTAGAAAAGTTACTGTTGAATTCCCTTTAACTTATAGTCATATCTGTAGAATTTTTAATTTGCTAACATTTTAATGAGAGTTAGGTTTCCCTTCAAAATGCATAGGTCACGTTTTTGGACGAGGTACATGTTTTCTGGTAGCCAGTTAATTGATCCGTGGTTAAGATAAGACCATTCCTGAAGTAAGGCTGCTTCAGCAGCCAGCTTACATTTTAGCAATTCTTTTTGGATGATGATTTCATGAATGGTTTTTGACTTTTATTTCTCTGTGGCCCATACCTCACTGTGGTCGGTTTGTTGGATTTACTATAAAGGTTCTGTTTGCACCCTGTGGGTTGGGTTAAGAATCAGGGTTTATGCATTTACTTGTACTGTTGCATTGTTTATACAGCTTTGGTTTAGTTTTGATCTTTTTTTTTTTTTTTTTTTTTTGCCTTTGAGGCTCTTCCACAGTGTCAGCTGCTGACTGATAGTAGGAAAACGGCCTCGTGGTGTGAATGAAAGGGACCTAGCGGTTGGTAAACAGAGATAAGGAATAAATAGAGCACAGGCAAAAGGAGATAGTTCTGTGGGGGCCCAGATTGCTGCCAGTCTGTTCAAGGGAGATGCAGAGCCTGTCCTTTTCCCAGATTAAATTAGTGTGCGAAATCTCCAGTGACCTGCTCCCCTTCTCCCCATACTCTTTAGCCAAGCTGAACAGCCTCTGCTGTAAAGTATTCATTTTATCCAGGGACAGGCTGGACAATAGAACTCTCCCTGATACTTATGGACAGCTGTCGTCATTCATAGTGCTTTCAGCATTTCATTTTTCATAGAGTTAAAAGGGTTTTTACCTTGTAACTGAAAGAGGGCATAAATGCAACTTTGCCTGTTCTGAGGCTGCTTAGGCAGGGCGTAGGACTGAGGTAGGGGTGACTTTGGAATGAGGAGAAACTGCTAAAAAAGGCAATTCTTTCTTGCTTTACTAATATGATTAAATTAAGACAAATTAAATTTCAAATCTGGGTTTCTTGCAAGGAGACTATAACTTTGATACTGAAAGTTTTCTAAAATTAAGGTCACCAGTACAAACTAGATAATACATCTCTGCCTACTCTACCCTTGTTTTGGCTAAATATGCATGCATTTTATTACCTGCGAATAACCACTCGTAAACAGTAAGCCTGTAAGATACCTCGGTAGTCCCATTTTTTTCTTTTTTCTTTTTAGTGATTTACTGCAAATATATTCAGCATTTGACTGATTAAATAGACCTTCGGCAACCTTGAGGGTCACTGTGTAGAGTATGTACATAGAAAATGCATCAGCCCATTGTACCCTGGCAGCTAATGAGATTGGTCGTTAAGTAAATGACACAAAGCCTACAAAAAAAGCTTAGCAGCTCACTAGAGTATCACAGAGTGTCCCTGCACACCACACAACGACACAAACACTGGACTAACCTAGCCCACCCCTGCTTTATTCTACATCACTGCTTCCCTGATGTCAGCGTGAGAGGCAGAACAAAGGCTAGGAGGCACCGGTAAGTCAGTCTGGCAATTAAGCCCTAGGGAGAAAGTAGAACAAATCGTAGCCTAACCGTGGGGCTGAAAGTCCGTTTCTTGACAAGTAGGTCAGAATGAAAGGGTTTTGCTATCACTTCTAGAAATATTGTTTCACTGATTAATGTTCTTATATTGTTGTTATTGTTGTTTTGTTTTACCATTTCATAAAAGTTTTTACATTTCAAAAGTAAAGTGTACTCCCAAATGCAAGTGAACTTGAATTTGAGAGGTAGACTATTTATCAGAGAAATGGT
Source organism: Desmodus rotundus (assembly GCF_022682495.2). NCBI lineage: Eukaryota > Metazoa > Chordata > Mammalia > Chiroptera > Phyllostomidae > Desmodus > Desmodus rotundus. Next base: position 50,790,506 of record NC_071394.1, on the reverse strand, counting down.
GCTTTCACAAGTGACTACCATTCAGGTGTGTGTTCAGGTTTGAAAACTTTCAGATGCATACAGAAACTTTGATTTTAGTTAGTCCTACGGCTTTTAAAAGAAAGTGGAAACCTGGGGCATAAATGTGCACAGTAAAGTTTATTCTTATTTAATATAAAATTGTTCCATCTGCTAATATATATTCAATATAATAAATAAATGACCATTTGCTCGATCAATATCTTTAACTATCTAACAATCAAATACAACAAAACAAAAATAAAATAAAGGCTTCTCTTTTCTTCATGTATTCTACTTCTCTTGGATCTGCAAATAAAATCATTGCGAATCTGTAATATTGAACAGGATTAGTGGTTATTTGCTTGCTGTACTTGGGAAAAAAATCAAAGCTATCTGACGCTGAGCAGGATTGGCTTACTATGTCCCTTGGAAAAATGCATTTGCAGTATTGAAGTATAAGATTGCAGGATCCTTTTAGAGAAATATGGCAACAGGAAGTTGCCAGAAAGCCTTACTTGCCTTGCTGAAATGTCGTCTGCCTTAGACTTGTGTGTTCAGAGGATGTTTAGTTCAAGAGGGGATGATATTGTTACAAGAAATTCAGGTAAATTAAATATTTTATTTTAAAACTATCAGCTAAGTGGATTGTCACCAGCTTAACAAACTCTGACAATCTCATTGAAAACACTTAAAAAGTATTGTTAACATAAGTGTGGTGTTTTAAAATATATGGATTTATAATATTAGTGTCAGGATTCAATTTGTAAAGACACTGTCATATAATATTAGAATGTCATTTCATAGTTATCTGTTCTAGAATTAAAACTCTACTTATTATATGGAAATCAGTTGCTGACTTGCATAACTTGCCCAGAATATTTTTATTTATATAAGAATATAGACATTATGATATAGAATAAATCACTTGTTATTAGTATTCATGAGAGATTCATAATAGAGGTTTATATTATGATCGGGGTGGTCAGAGGTCACATATTCAGGGGGTTTTTGTGTCTTAAAGTACTTTTCTTCCAAATTTGTTCCCAGCATTCATTTTTTATATAATTTAAGTCTATCTGTGTATATAGTACATAACATACATTATGTATCACAAACTCTATTATTTTTACAGTAACCAGAATTTGAAGGAAATAGATTTTGTAAAGAAAGTAGTATAATAGTGTCTTGTTAATTTCAAGTAAACTATAGGGAAAGTGTACTTTGATTGAACTAAATTCGAAGTTTTCTAATATGTAATCTCGTCATCATACCTTTAATGTGGCAGATCTGAAATGGCTAAAACTGCTACCTAACATTTCAGTTTAAGGCATAGTTATGCAGCTAGTCACACTCTTCCAGGCGTTACAGATATATTAGATTGTCCTTATGTACTGGACACCTTAAGCTTGAATTTTATGTATTATAATTTATTTTTCTATGGTTGCTAAGGTTCATCATGTTACAGGAGTGAATTGTTTAGAAAACACACAATCCTTTTGGATGGCTATACATATTTTACCCCTGTCCTCACCAGTACAGCAAAGGGTGAGCAAACTTGAATAATAGTCTTGACTATTTAGACTGTATATAAAACTAAGTGGAATTAGTTTCACAGATATGGAGGAGTCATTCTTGAAAAAAAGTACAGCTCTGTTGTAATTAAGATAAAAGGTACAGATCGTTACTTTTGGTTTCTATGAACTTGTTTTCACTAATATTGTTCTTGAACCTCAGAGATTTAAAAAAATTAACTACGAAAATACACTAAGGGAGTGGTTTTATCTAATGTATAACTTTCTTCTTTAATAAATTGAGGAACTTAATTTTTGTTGACAGAAGGAAACTGTATGCCTGAACTTGTATTCAGATTCACTTATTTGACAAACAAGTATTATTTAAATGACTTGGTTCAAAGGATTGCATTAGGGGCTGCAGATACTATAAAGTCCTCATTCCCACCCCTAAGGATCCATGATCTAAGAAAAACTAGAAAACGTTTTCTAGATAATAAGATAGTCATTATAAGTGCCACATAAGTCACATAAAGTAACAAGAGAATCGATGAGACTCCTTTCTTAAGTTGATATGTGAAAACTGGGTCTTCCGTTTATTAAACCTGTGGTCCTTTATAAGTTATTTAACTATTCTGGCCTCAGTTTTCCAGTCTGTTAGATGGGGGCCAGGGTAGATAAATCTTGCCTTATGATATGTGACAATTAAAGAAGATAATGTGCTTAAAGCCCCTGGTATATAGTAGGTTTTCAAAAAGTGGGGTTTTTTTGGCCTGCATTTGGAGTTTGAGAGAGCAAGTGGCTCATATCATGTATACTCCCTACACATTTGCTTCCACCGGCATAGAATTCTTTCTCATATTTGTACTTTCAGAGCCCTAAATTTTGTGAGATTTCTTGAACGACTGTGGAAATTCCATTTTACATGGCTGAGTGCTCATTTCAAGTCTAAGGTAATACGTTAAAAATACTCAATGTGTATTAAGAATATGTGATCAAATTGACCTGTTATGCATAGTTTTATTAACAGAAATAAAAAATGTTCATTAGAATTTCATTACACTTTAACTTAAAACTTTCTATAAGCAGGAATAATTAATTTCATTTCATTTCAAAATGGTTTATCGCTATCTTAAGTATTTAATTATAGCAAAGGTCTTTATCTACTAAAATTTTTAAGTTTACTCTTCATTGCTTTTTAAAATATTAATATCTTAATTTTGCCCCTTTGGGATTTATTTAAAGGTTTGGCCTAGCTTGTTTTCTTTATTTGATACCTTATATTTGGTTTAAAAAACCATCAACAAGGAAATATTTCACTTTATCAACTATGTAAAGAAACTTGAACCTACTTTTTTGTTGTTGTTGTTGTTCAAGTACCGTTATCTCCATTTTACTCCCACCACTCCCCTTGCCCCACCCACTCCCACCCTCCATCCTACCCCCCTTTTTGCTGAATATTAAAAAATTTCATTCTAGTGAACTCTCTAAGAGATACCCAAACTTCTTTACAAGTATTTGAATATTGTCAGGAGTTGCATCAAATTTATAAGCTTTTAGGCAAGTATTATTACTTTTTTGGTTTAACTTCATAGATTGATTGTGGGAATATTTGTTCTAATATGGTTTGATGTATACCTTCAAGTTGCAACATTTCAACAAATCTGTTGCTAAGAAGAATTTCTGATCTCATAGTTCTGACATCCATAGGTAAATTGCATTGGCTCAAGAAATTGCTAATGCTTTCAGTCTCAATAGTAACTTATTTATACTATTAAGTACTATCAACTAGCTTTTTAGATCAAAACATTTTTATTTATTTGATGAAGATAGTGAAAATATGAAAAGGCTAGAGATATATGCAGAAAATATGTGTTCTTCAAATATTCCTAAATATCATACTTGTTGGTTTGTTGGAGTAAATATATATGTGGATCTATATAAATGAATATATATTATTGTAATGAAGAGTTCCATATGGTAATTCCATGAAAAATGTTCACATTATGATTTTATAAAAAAGTAAATATGCTATTTTTGAGTGGTACATTTCTCTACCTTCTCCAAAGTTTAAAAGTAAGATAGTTTAGTTTAATTTTCTAAATGTTGAGGTTTTCCTCATGAAGGAGACATGGCTGTAGGTCAATGTGCAAACCTCCCCTCATCCTTTTTATCAGATGCATCATATATGGACTCAACTTCTAGAATAAATTCATGCTTGGCATGAGACAAAATTTAGTTATCTTTACTTGTCATGGTATTCAGAACCAGGTCAAAATGAAATGTAATTATTTAAATGCTATGAATAGTATTTTCATTCCTGAGATGTAGATTACAGAGAATAAGAAAACAAAAACTGAAAAATTTTGTTATTGACCTAATTTGTAAAAGAATAACATCAGCTAGAAAGATGCATCTACTGTTTGCTCTTTTGTTTCTATAGTATATTTGGTATGAATAAGAATGAAGGTATTTACCTCTTTTGCATTTCCTTCTTTCAAATATCAAACAATGATAGGGAATTAGTTTTAACATTTCTATTCTGAAGGATGAAAATGGGGTGAGGATGAAATATGCTTAAGAAGAAAATGAAATCAAGAAAAGATTGAGGCTGACAATATGACTATTGGAGGAAGGGAGCAAAAATTAGAGTGTACAACCCATTGTGTACAGAGCCCTTAATCTTTTTTGTGTGAAAGATACCAGTGTCTACCAAAAGGGTTAAAGAAAACGCATTCTGTTGCATCTGCTTACTAAATCCCTTACTTTAGTAGAAATTCAAATTTTGTAAAGATTATTCGTTTTATTGATGCATATAATTATAATCACAAGCCATCTGCTGATTTGGCAGGCATGGTTAAAATTCTCTAACTCTCATAACCTTTCAAGTACAGTGCCCTTGGGACTCTATTTCACTTTTATATTTTGGAAAACATGTAGGGACAAATAAGGGCGGTCATCTGCAGAATGTCAGACCTGAGGAAATGAAAAGAATGAAGATCGGGGTGGCTTTGGTGCTTATTTTCAGTGATAGGGGAAGTTCTTTTCTTTTTTTCTTTTTTTGGTCCTGACTTCATGAAGTATTATCTTAGTTTCGATGATGTGTTTTGGAATTTTTTTTTCTTAGGGATTAAAGCTCTATTATTTTACTCCCAAAAGTCAGTTCTAAGTCTAAACAAAAAGATTAAAAACCCTTCCAAATATTGCTTACATTAGTTTCCACAGATAAATTAAATGTGTTTCACCTAGACTTTTTGAACTAATAGAATATTCCACTGGCTTTACTTTTCTGAAATACATACACTAAATTGAATAACCTTCCAGCCACAGATCTCAGGTTGTAGGAGAGTTTGTATGTTTTGATACAGACTTGTTGGTTTAAAAGGTAGAATTTCTAAATGTTTTTTGTATGAAATTATGTACTGACCAGATGTCCTATAGTAGGTATCTTCTTGTGGCCCTTCTTTGCTATCACAGACATTTAAAGTTTGATGACTTTTCATACCCGATTTACTTACTTTCTTGGAAATGTTTCTTCCACAATAAGCCTTGTCAACCAGGGGCCTCCAAGGGTCAGGCTTTGCAGATTAGAATTGGAATATAGGCCATATCACAGCAGACTACAGTAGGTTGAGGGAAATTTGAAGAAACCACAGGATCCTAGGATTTGGCTTTGTCAAATAATATAAACATTCACATACACCCCTGACCACCCCCAAAACATGCACAAACACACGTACACATACCCACACTCACACTTAAATCTTTCACCCAAGAATGATTTCGTATGGTTTGGAAAATAACGAAATGAATTTCTGGTACAAATACTGTGCATATGAAATGTTTTCAAAATGATTATATACATGACAATAATAAGAGTAAATCTTGAACTATTTACTGAGTACTTGCACTGTGCCAGGCACTGTGTTGTTTACATGTGTTATATACTTTAATACTAATAATATTGCCATAAATACCCCTTTTTTCAGGTGAAACAACAGACCAAGAGACATTAAGATGTTTTTGTCTTAGGTTATCAGCAGGATAGAGGCACAACCCAAATCAAACACAAATCTGACTGTTCCTCAAACCTGTGCTTGTAATCTCTCCCTATGCTACAAGGTCTCTGCGCATAAAATATAGGAAAAAAATAGTGTCCTAAGTACACCTGGGTTCTATCATTACAAGTTAAATATCATTTAGTAGTTGAATGATCCTAATGAAGTGACTTAATGAATTGCTTTTATTTTCCTTATAAATAACATCTGTCACATTAAAGGTTATACTAGGTGAGCCCTGGAATCTTTTTCTCTCTGCAAATTCTAAAGCTCTATGAACTTTTTATTGTTAAAACATCCCATGAATTTGAAAAATAACTCAGAGACAGCATAAGCCTTTATTATACCTCTCAAAGACATACATGTCAAGCATGCCAATTAACCTTGATATCAGAAGTAACCATTCTAAGAACCCTATGAGCCTTAGCTCCATCATTTTAAATCTTAAACATTTGGCCAAACAGCCAGGAATCTTAGCTCTGTGAACATAAACACAGATACATAGAAACATCTGATAATTGATTTCTTCTTCTGAGTATTTTTGTGTAAAGCAGAATATATTTTTAATAATAACAATAATACTAATAATAAAACACTGACATAGGTCCAACCAGTCTTCTAAAAACTTTAATCTAGGAATTCTAATTCTCACATAACCACAACTAGAGCAGCAGGCTATAGGTTAAGGTCTACTACCTTCCCGTTTTTATAGATGAGAAGACCGCACCAGGAAGAGGCATTGCAATCTGCCTGAGACTCCATAGCTGTAGTGTCGGAGCCCTGACTGCACCTCGGCACCATGGCCTAGGGCAGTATGCCCTAACCACTACAGTTCTGGCCTCTGTGAACTGGGGATTATTTCACTTTGCTTAAAATAATGTTTGGAAACATAGATTACAGGTTACAAAATGTTTAGACATATTGTAGTATTTATTTTTGTATTTTAGATCTTAATGAGGCAGTTACTATTATAATACTCATATAGTTAAATTAAATTATTGTAAGTTACCCCGAAAATCTTTTTTAATCTTTAGCAAGTACCATGTTGAAAATATAATACTAAGCAAAAAAGAGTTAAGTTAATGAGGTCAGACCAAAATCTTTTGGAAAAGGAACTATATTTCAAATTATTTTATTCTCAGTATCTAGCAGAGAAGCTTTAAACATATTGGGAAATACACAAATGTTTGTTATAAGAAAGAATGAATGTAGGAATAAAGAGTTTCAATCACAATAGAACTCTTCCCAGGTAGATACCTCATCAAGCTCACCAGAAATTAAGATATTTTATTCCAGTTGGATATGATTTAAGATATGGTTGTATTTTACATGTACTAAAGTTGCCAAAAGAGTGACATAAAAATAATGTAAATATCAGCACTAGAAAATTATGAAGAGGTCATTTAGGTTCTGTACAATGAATCTAATAAGAAATATTTGTGTTTTTAGAAGGTACCAGAAATATAGAGAATGGATATAAGACATGACACTTTCCCTCAAGGACTTCATGAGCCGGTGTAGAGGCCATTGGTATAGACGAACCTCCCAGCCTTGTCTATGGGATATGGGAAGCTTGTGCACCACCATGGCTTGCGCAAAACACAAAACAAAACCGTAGTCTCTGGCCCCGTGCAGTTCCACTCTGCCATTTGGCCTTAATGTATGTGGGGCCAGAGATTCTCACCAGGCATAGTCATTTCTACTTTTACTCTAAAACATAAAGGTATGGCCTAAAAATAGAATGACCACCTTTCTTCAGAGAATAAACATTTAAAGATTTTTGAATCTATTTATTTGATAAACTCACTGAGAGTCTATTTTGTTTGAGCAACTGTGTCAAGCAGTGAGGATACAAACAAAAATACTGTATGATCTCACACCAAAGCAAGTGACACAAACAAACTGACATTTCTAATAGAGTGGGACTATGTGCTAAGCAAGAGGCAAGCCTGAGGACACTGATTTGGAAACTGAAAACGAGTCAAGAGTCATAAATGACAGCCATCTGGCTTGGATTGCAGGGTGGATGGGTAACCAAGATAAGACGTTCAGAAGGAAAAGGTTATTTAGAAGAAAAAGATCGTGTGCATATTGAATGCAGAACAACCAGGTGGTGTTGACTATACAGCTGATCAGTGGATCTGAAATTCAAGAGTGAGATCTGGGATAAAGAGGTGGACACCGGACGTTGTTTCCAAGGAGAATACATCGAGTGAGAAAAGGAACACAGTGAGGAGCCCCAGGGAATACTAATATTGAATGAAAGGTAAAAAAAAGGGCAACCAACAAAGAAATTTAGAGAAGGCTGAAGAAAGCCAGGAGTGCCAGAAAAAACAGAGACAGAAAATGTTTCTCTAGGGAAGACTGAGCAATAGTGTTGTTGCTAAGAAAATATACTAAAAATGCACCAGTAAAAAAAAAAAAAAAAACAAATAAAAGGTTTCTCATTATATTAGCCAGAGAAAATTCATTGGAATTAAGGGTGAAAGCAGAATGGCCATCAGTTGTGTAGGGGAGGTAGGTGAACAAAAATGTTTATGGGAAGTTTAAGAAGTTTGACTCTGAAGAACAGAGATAGTTATATATAGAGGAGAAATGTTTACATACTGAAGAGAAGAAACTGTAAGAGATAAGAAATTTGAAAAAGTTTGAAGATATGGAAGAAGAATAAACTAAATGAAGTAGGAAGCAAATTAATGGAGCCTATTTTATAATGGAGGGACCCTCTTTCAGTAAAACCAGAGAAAGGATGCAGATAGAAATATATTTATTAAGCATAAAGGTGAGATGTTAAGACTAAGACAATTGAGAAGTGATAGCCTCATATTATATGAAATATTAAAGGGTCTTCTTTAAGAAGAAGAAAAAAAAGATAAAATATGAGCAATAAAATAGCAATAAATACATATCTATCAACAATTGCATCTAAAACAAAATGAACAAGTAGAACAGAAACAGACTCATAGATACAGAGAACATTTTGACAGTTGCCAGATGGGAGGGCGGTTGGGGGATGGGTGAAAAAGGTGAAGAGATTAGGAAGTACAGGTTGGTTGTTACAGAATAGTCATGGGCATATAAAGTACAGCCTAGGTAATAGAGTCAATAATATTGTAACAACTATGTATAGTGTGAGATTTATCAGGATAATCACTTAATAAGATATGTAATGCCTAATCACTGGGGTATATACATGAAACTAATATAATAATTGTAATTGAAAAGTAAAGACACAAATATAATTCAACTGAAAAATTAAAACAATACTTGGGCAGAATTGATAGCTTCAAAATTTTCTGTAAAATTATGAAGCAAAAGTCTATACAACTCTTAGTTGAAATGTTTTCATTCTTTCTTAAATTCTCACACAAGTATATATTTACTGAATCCAGAGAGAGAAAGAGAAAGAAAGAAAAAAGAAAAGAAAAGAAAGAAAAGAAAGAAAGAAAGAAAGAAAGAAAGAAAGAAAGAAAGAAAGAAAGAAAGAGAAAGAAAACATCAATGTGAGAGAAACATCAGTCAGTTGTCTCTCACACGTGCCTGTATTGGGGATGGAACCCACAACCTAGGTATGTGCCCTGACTAGGAATCGAGCCTGTGATCTTTTGGTTCATGGGAAGATGCTCCAACCAACTGAACCAGACCAGCCAGGGCTGAGTTGAAATGTTTTAGACTGAAAGTGCTTTTAACTTGTCACTTTTTATTAATTTTTACATTTACATCATATTATTAAAACAAAAGCTTCTACCTCACTCTTAAATGTTATTTGTAATTCATAATGGCATAGAAACTCAGAAGACTAATGAGAACCAGAAGCACTAGGGATTTTCTTCTTGGATTTGCACATATTTAGGAAGGGTAAAGTGGAAGTGGAGAATGTCCTTCCTTCTGGAGCCATATGGATGGAAGAGTACAAAGAGTGGGTAAAAGAAGAAATTGGCTTCTCTTCATAGAGGACACGTGTCAGAGCATTGGGAGTAATGAGTTTGTATCATAGCACACACCAGATACATTTCTGCTTTTAAAACCTCTTCTTCTCATATTTTTTCTTATGTTATGCTGGAGATAGAATTCCAACTGTTAATCTTCTCTTTACTTTTACTACCTCCAACCCATACAAGACCCACCTTCTTATACCAAGAGGACTTGCATGGCCTAGAAACTGATTTCTCTGCTTTCACTTCTCTGCACAAAGCATCCAAGGGCATCCCATCACACTTAAAATAAAATGGCTCCGTGTACTTTTAAAAACAGCTTCAATAGTGTCTAATTCACATAATGTATATTTACCCATTTAAAAGTATACAACTAGATATCTTTGGTATAGTCATAGTTATGCACACATCACCACTGTGTTAGAACATTTTATTTCCCACAAAAGAAACTCTTATGCACATTATCCATCATCCTCCAATCCCCTCTTCTGCCCCAGATTCTAGGAAGCACTAATAATACTTTGTGTTTCTGTAGATATGCCTATTGTGGAAATTTTATATAAATGAGATTACACAATATGTGGTCTTTTATGGCTGGTTTCTTTTACTCAGCATAATGTTTTTAAGCCTCAAAAACATTATGTACTCAATTCTTTTTTATTGCAAAGTAATATTCCACTGATTAGATGTACCACATTTTATTTGTATACTCATTAGTTGATTGACATTTGGGTTGTTTCTACTTTTTGGCTATTATGAATATGTATGTAAAGTTTTTGTGTGTGTGTGGACATATGTTTTCATTTTTCTTAGGTATGTACCAGGAAATGAATCGCTGGATTATATAGTAACCCTATGTTTAATCATCTGAGAAACTGCCAGCCTGGTTTCATATGCAACTGCACTACTTTGTAGTCCCACCAATAGTGTATGAATTTCCCATTTCTTCACCTCCTCACCAACACTTGTTATTGTCTGTCTTTTTTATTATAGCCACCCTTGTCGGTATAAAGAGGTATCTCATTATGGTTTTGATTTGCTTTCCCCTAGTGACTAATAATGCTGAACATCTTTTCATGTGCTTAGTGGCCATTTGTATATCTTCTCTGGAGAAATGTCTATTCAAGTCTGTTGCCCATTTTTAATTGGGTAATTTGTCTTTCTAATATTGAGTTGCAGTTGTTTTCTATATATTTTAGATACAAGGGCTCTGTTTTCACCCTAGCACACAATTCTTGTACTCTTTCTTGAAATATGATTTTAACCTGAAACTAAAATAAACCCCCATCTTCTAGCCTACATTATTTTTTCATAGTACTTAGCACTGTTTTAAATTGCATTATATATTTATTGTTTCCTTGGCTTTTGGTTTGGCCCCCACACTGGCATATAATTTCTGTGTTGTCCATCCTAGCTTTTCCATCCCTGTGTTGTAATGCTGAGAAACTATTATGATACACACAGACATTGGAGGTAGAATCCAATTCACAGTGTTCCTCCTTATTGGCTCTGTGACCCTGGACAAGTACTTCTCCATGTTTTAATCTCCTTACTTGAAAGATGAGAATAATTAATAATCCCTGATTCATACAGTTATTGTGCAGATTGAGTTAATATAATATACATAAAGCATTTATATTAGTATCCAACACAAAGAAATAATAGCATTAAAATGTCAACAAATATTTTTGAATGAATACTTAACAAATTTTCCTGCTAACTACATGTTCCCTTGAAGAAAACAAACTGTTTAATCTCCAAGGATTTAATAAATCTCATCAACACACACCATCACCATGACCACAAAGATCATAGTTGGGTAGTACCTACCTGTGGGCTTTGCATATGGGCTGATCTCTTTTCCCATTATAAAATTTTACAGAATTTGTATTGTGTGCAATGTTGCAATGTCTTTTACATGTGGCATCTCACATAATTCTCCCAGCTCTAGAGGAAGTTTCTGTTATTGTGTCTCTCTACAGATGAAAAATCTGAAGATTAGGGAGATTAAATACAATTCTAAGATCATTGAACTAGAAAATGTGAGAGTCAGGATTCAAACTCAGGTTGGTGTTAGTTTAAAAACAAAGCATTTCCCAGGTCATTTATCACTGTCTTCTTCCATATACTGGTTTTATGATTGTTACCATATTTGTGTCTACATCATCTTAGCATTTATTACCGATTTTCTAAAATTCCTATTCAGTCTGTATGCAGACTAAATACAGCATAAAAGTTTGTGTCCCTTGATCTCCTACTCTATCATTGTGGGTCTTTCTATGTTTTGCTGAGAAAAAGGCATGTGGTCGTTAAACTTCACATGGACATTTTAGCCAGCACTACAGAGCAGGAAAAACACTGGCATCAGACGTGATTTTGAATACTATTTCTTACCAATAATGTGACCTAAGTTTGCTCCACTTAAATTGGGAATGAAAATGTTAACCTCCTTAAGTAGCCGTGAGACTCAAATAAGATAACTATACAATGCCTAGGCTAGTGCCTGAGTCCGTATGCATGCATAGTTATTGGCAGCTATCAGTGAAAGCCTCATCTGACTTTGTTTTTTACTTTTTGCCTCCTTTAGAGACCTAGAGCATTGCCTACCACTTTCTATTCTCCACCACCACTATCTAATTTGAGGCCAGTATGTCTCTTAGCACATTTACTTGTATTTTCGTGATAAATAATATCATATTTCTTCTACTATCTTTTTATTTTATTTCTTGGTATTTTAAGAATTACCCAACTTAGTTTCTTTAGGCCTTTGAAACATGCCAGTCACTCTTCTAATTTTAACATGTGATTGAACCAGCAGTGACAGTTCTTAAATTTTAACACCCCTCCCCCTTTGCAATAAAGTCAACAGTTATATGTGTTTAGGACGGCAGTATTACATGGGCTGATTACATTTAAAGTGAATCTCAATTTACAGGTAAACTGTTCATAAGATCATTATTTTCTACTTTATTAGTTTTCACATATAAAATTAATAGAATAATAATTACTTTAACCATTACATTTATTAGTCTTATAAGTAATCTAAACTGTATGTTGTTCCCAGCATAACTTTTGCTACATGCTATAGATAATTTTGTTTTATCTCTAAGTATTTGATCCATTGTTTTCCTAAAATTTATTATCACAGAGGCAGTGGCCTCATTATAGTTCCCTACTTTCTTAATAATTAGTCAACAATTACTCAAATAGTCAACACTCTCATTGTGTACCTTGTCTAGGAAAGGGAAGCAAAGAGGAGTTTGTCCTTGTCCAGCAGTAACTTTCCATTTAAAAGCAGATGATGAACATGTCAACAGTGATTCAGTATAGTGGGTCAGGTGCTACTATAAGAGTAGGTATAGCTTTCTGTGGGAACATGGCACCTAGATGTCAGACAAGAGGATTTAATAAGATGAAAAGAAACCCATCCAGATTACTCTGAGGCAAAATCTCCATTTCATGAACATTCTTGTTATTCACGTTGAAAACACATTGTGTAAATTAGATCTTTGAAAGCAAGGATTCTATGGTTCTTCCAAGGTATTTTCTTCTTGCACATGTTTTTTGAGAAAGAATTTAATGTAGCTAAAAAAATAATGTATTATTACCTCTGTCAGAAAACTAAGGTCAAATTCCCTTAGTTGTCCGCTTACCACTAATGAAACATTGTGCTATAGAGAGAAACTAACTGGCCAGTGAAAGTCAATAAAAATAATAGACTGAACCTGGATAAGCATAACACAAGATGCCTGATGTGAACTGTACTGACCTCTGATTAATCACATCAGTCAACTATAAAACCAGATGTTCAAATGACCAAAGGCAAGGCACTTATTTAGTTTGATCCATTGTAACTCTTAAAAATCATCTAAGGAGAGAGATCAGGTTAGGATCTCGATAGTCACATGAAGTCTCAGCCCATGAAAACAATGTATATTTCCTATCTAAATTTGTATGCTTATGAGTTCTTCTGTACTCAAACTATATACCCTGATATCTGTACTTCTGAAGGAGAGTTTTCAACAAACCCATCAGATAGGTCTCCCAAGTTACCAGAAAAATAAATTCAGCACTCACATATCCTCCTGGATTTTTATTTTGTCATCTTTGATTCTACAACAGAAATGTCTGTACTATTAGAGTGGCATGCACCATAACCCTCTCCACTCAGTGAGAGCTCTACTTGTTCATGTAAACAATTTCTTCACTTCTCCAGAAGAATAGGTGCTTAATGAAGATTTGAGTAAATAAATTATGAATTCCTTAAATAATACTGTTCTATACCAAAAGGGTTGGTTACACAGATAAAATCAAACTCCTTATTTGTGACATTATCATCTTCTTATATTTAGATGAGATTGATGTTTTTAAAGTAGACTTGTTAATTTATAGATTCAACACGATCCATATTAAAATATGGATGACATATTTCACAGATATAGAACAAACATTTCAAAAATTTATATGGAACCATAAAGTACCCCAAATAGCCATGGAAATTTTGAGAAAGAAGAAGGTGGGGTCACCATGCCTGATATCAAACTATACTACAAGCCCACTGTAATTGAAACGGTATGGTACTGGCATAAGAACAGACACATAGGCAAATAGAATGGAATAGAGAGCCCAGAAATAAACCCAAGTCTCTATGGTCAAATAACATTCGACAAATAGGGCAGAAGCATAAAATGGAGTAAAAATAGCCTCTTCAACAAATGGTGTTGGGAGATCTGGACAGCTACATGCAAGAAAAATGAAACTAGACCACCAATTTATACCATACACAAAAACAAATTCAAGGAGGATAAAAGACTTAAATATAAGTTGTGACACCATAAAAGTCCTAGGGGAGAACATAGGCAGGAGAATCTCAGATATTCCACATGGCAATATTTTCAGTGATATGTCCCCTAGAGCACAGGTGGCAAACACAAGGCCCAAGGGCCAAATCTGGCCCTCCACCTTGTTTTATCTGGCCCAGCACCTTGTTTTGACCCAGCAGCAGTGCCAAGCTCTCGCTTAACTGTTAAGGAGTAGTTAAATTGATACAGTCCTAAAATTATATTCAGCCCTTTGAAGGCAACTGCGAGGCTGATGTGCCCCTGGTGAAAATGAGTTTGACATCCCTGCCCTAGAGCAAGGGACAATAAGGAAAGAGTAAACAAATGGGATCTCATCAAAATAAAAAGCTTCTGCATGACTAAAGAAAACATATTAAAATGAAAAGAGAACCAACAGTATGGGAAAGTATTTGCCAATGATACCTCAGACAAGGGTTTGATCTTTATAATATATAAAGAATTCACATGACTCCACTCTAGGAAGACAAACAACCCAATTAAAAAATGAGCAAAGGACTTGAACAGACACTTCTCCAAGAAGGACATACAGAGGGCCCAGAGACATTTGAAAAGATTCTCAGTATCACTAATCATCAGAGAGATGCAAATTAAAACCACAGTGAGGTACCACTTCACACCGGTGAGAATGGCCATCATAAACAAATCCATAATCAACAAGTGTTGAAGAGGTTGTAGAGAAAAGGGAACCCTATGCACTATTGGTGGTAATATAGACTGGTACAGCCAATGTGGAAAACAGTATGGAATTTCCTCAGAAAACTAAAAATGGAACTGCCTTTTGACCCAGCAATACCACTGTTGGGATTATACTCCAGGGATCCGGAAACACCAATCCAAAAGAAACTATGCGCCCCAGTGTTCATAGCAAGACAAATTACAATAGCCAAGTGCTGCAAGCAACCTAAGTGCCCGTCAGTAAATGAGTGGATCAAAAAAACTATGGTACATTTACACAACTGAATACTACACAGGAGAAAGAAAGAAGGAGCTCCTACCCTTTGCAACAGCATGGATGGAACTGGAGAGCATTATGCTAAGTGGAATAAGCCAGGTAGTAAAAGAGAAATACCATATGATCTCACCTATAAGTGGAACCTAACAACAAAACAAACAAGCAGGCAAAATACAACCAGAAACATTGAAATAAAGAACAAACTGACAGTAACCAGAGAGGAGGGGGGAGAGGGATAATAGGGGAAGGGACATCAAGGAACATGTGTAAAGGACACATGGACAAAGCCAAAGGGGGCAGGTTCAAGGGTAGGAGGTGGGGATGGGTGGAGTGGGGGGATGTGGTGGGGTGAAAATGGAGACAACTCTGCTTGAACAACAATAAAAAAATAAAAAAAAAATAAAATAGCTTTGTTAATAAATATTGCTGGGATAACAAAGCCGAAAAAGGGGCAGTGAGAATTCAGAAGATGCATTTATTCCGTTATTCTCATGTGCTTACTGATATTTCTTACTTTGAGCCATATTCTTTCAGCTTTACTGCAGTACTCTTTAATAAGTTCAGGTTTCAGGACAATAGATAGTTTTTCCTGGCCTAAGCAGACCAGTACTAAAGCATCAAACTTCTGCTCAGAGGGTAACTTGCTGTTTGGAAAATCAGCCTCCATGTCTTTGCTAAAACACACTCAGCGATATTTCAATTTGTAATTTATCTTATCACCAAATGGTTGCACTCTCCTCTTCCTAATATATGTGTTCCTATGAATAACACTGCAAAATGTCCTTGTAAGAAGTTTATCACTGTGATATCTACATGAACAGCAATGAAAATATATCTTTAGTATTAGAAGTTTTCATACCATTTAGAAAATAAGTCAGAATTTACTAGAACTGGTACAATAGTGAACGCCTCAAGGAAATTTGCATCCTTGATTGATATTGAAATTGAAATTTGTTTTTATGATATAATTTTTAATTAATTCATTTTCATATTTTATTTACTTTTGGCAAGTTTAAATATTGTGCAGTCTTAGATTTGTAATTTGTGAGCTTACATTTGCTAATGGCACCTGTAATGAAGAAATACATAATTGCTGTTTCTTTCTTGACATCAATGGCTTCCTCTGAAGAGAAGATCAAGTTCAGGAAACTATAAAGTGGTTCTCAGAATGTACTTTGATGATGGGCCAGAACATTCACTTTTTATCTGTTCCTTTCCATCATAAAGTAGTAAAAACAAAACAAATAAACAGTTCGAGAATAAAATGAAGTGCTTCTGTTCCATGTCGATGGATAGTGTTTGGCCTTTGAGGACTGAGTTTTTTCAACACATCTAATAGTAAATATCTAAGGCAACGATTCTCAAAATTTTGTCCCCCAACCATCAGCACTTATATCATCTGAAAACTTATTAGAAATGTACATTCTCAGGCCTCGTCTCTGGCTGCTTAGTCAGTAACCTGTGCTTTAACGAGCTCTCCAGGTGACTGACTCCTGCAAAAGTTTGAGAACCACTGCTCTGATACAGCTCTTCAAAGTGTGGTGCATGGAGCAGCAGCAACACCTGGACCCTTATTAGCAACGTGGGACCTCAGGGTCCTGGAATCAAGACCTACATTGTAGCAGGATGCCCAGGTGATCCTGATGCACATTAAAATCTGAGAGCTACTGATCTAAGGTTTACAGCAGGAAAGTTAGTTACCAGTGGGAGGAGAGTAACCTCTATTCAGAGGCAATTTGGAGGTTGTCAAAGTGGAACTCAATGGATACTTTACTGATTTTATGCCCCACTCAGTTCCCTTTGGAATTTAAAAAAAGGCAGGGGGGAAGGGGGAAAGAGATGTATAAACCTCTTGGCTATAATATTAAAAAATATATAAAGGCATACTAGGTTATGATATGGAGAGCAGGGCTATTATCTGGATAATAAATTGTGGGTGTGTATGTGATAGATATTCCATATGGCACATATATATCATTTGTGCATATATATCACACAATGATCTAGACAGATGAGGTAAAAGCATAGCTTTTAAATCTAAATTTTTCAAAAACTCAATTTTCTAAGTTATGTTTAAATCTAAGATATGTTTTGTGTCTTTTCATGTTAGATTATTTTCTAGCTTTAACTTTTGTTTGTAGTGAATCATTTTAGAAAATCTTTTCAACTAGTGAAGTAAGTTGCAGACATTCTAGGCTGTCTAAGAGAGGGTAATTGTTATGATGCTAAGGAGTCATCAGTAAGACAAAGCTTTCTGTGGCTGGGATGAAGTTTGCTTCATTCTAAGCACTTGGCATTTTTACATTTACTCGTGGTGAATCCGGTGGCCTGGAAGGAAAAAAATAGTTGACCAAGTAAAATCTGATGTGTAAAATATTTTTAGCATGAAAACACATGAAAATTAAAAGATTAAAAAAATCCTCTTGAAATTTTTGCACAACAAACACCCCGATATGTAAATAGGACTGTCACTTGGTGTTTGTCCACAGCTAGAACTCCAGATGAACCAGTGTAGTGTGCGATGACAGGAACAGCTGACTCATTAGCAGAGAGCAGTGAAAGGTAATTAACCCTGGGAAAAGTACAGCTGCCGTGCGGGCTGTTCCTTTCTGTAGGATCTGATTAGAAATTAGTGTTAAACCACTTATTCTTTTTTTTTAAAGGACTGTCATTGATAATTTTCACTTTCACTCTCAGGTGTGTCCCTAGAAAAGGTTCTCAGATGTATTTATTATACACAAAAGGGCTCAAATATAAAAAGCATTTCCTGATAACAGTGGACACCTGTTCTTTCAAACGAATGTTTGTCTGTTGAAGATTGGTCGTACCCCAACCCATACTTGAATAGTCAGTATGTAAATTACTTGAAAGGATTGTTTCATATAGTCAAAAAGCTGTAGATAATTACCATTTAATTGAGTTTTCTCTTTTCTTTCTTTTCATTTTTCCTCTGATGATGCCTCTCGTCAGTAGCAATGGAAACTCTCCAGTTCAAATCCAATAGATATTGGTGAAGGTAAGTGAAGACTATTTGAAACTAAACATTTCCTCCAAAGAGAAGTGATCCTTAACTTTTCAATGCTTGTCAAAAATTTGAGACATCAAGGAACTTGTTTTTAGGGGTCTACCAAAGATTGTTGACTTTGTTAACATTGGTATCATCACGGCAATTTGAGTTATATTCATATATATTTTCAGGAGTGAATATACCCTTCACCTTGATTTATGACTTCACATTTCTCATATAAGGAGTGTTAATACTTTAACACAGAATTCACATTTGTAGCTAAGGAATATGGTAGACAAAATAATGGCCTTACCCCCAAATGTCTATGTCCTAATTCCTGAAATCTGTGAATATATTATCTAATATGGCGGTGTAATTAAGTTAAGAACTTGGAGCTGGAGAGATTATCCTGGATTATCCAGGTAGACCCAACTAATCATATGGTCTTTAAGAGAAAGGCAGAAAAATGAATCAGAGAGATGCAACTTAAGGAGGACTAAACTCAATTCACCATTTCTGGCTTTGAAGCTAGAGACAGGGAACCATGAGCCAAGAAATGCAGAAGCCTCTAGAATCTTAAAAACAGCTCTCGACCTACAGCCAGCGAGAAAACAGGGCCCTCAGCCCTATGATAGCAAGAAACTGGAGGCTGCCCAGATGAGCAAGGAGACTGGTACAGTCTCCCCTATGGCCTGCAGAAAAGATTGTGGCCTAACTTAAGTTTAGCCTGGTGAGACGGTACCAGACTTGGGACTTCCAGAGCTGTAAAATAGCATATTTATGTTGTTTTAAGCCTTTAATTTTGTGGAAATTTGTTACAACCACAATAGAAAACTAACACAGAAGATAAATAAACTAGCCAATAGATGGGATATATTTTGCAACGGGCAATATAATTTCTGTAAAGAATTTCCTGTGTTTGAATGAAAAGGAGAAAAAATTCTTGAGAGACCAAGGCTGATAGTCTAGGAATTGGGATATTCATTTTGTAGATTCAAATGATGATTGTTACCAACTGTGAAGTTTCTGTCTCCTGCTTTTCTAAGCCCTTCCCCATACCAAAAAATAATTCTTCACAATATTTGTGGAAACACAATGCTTATCATCCAAGGTGCAAATGAGTACATTTGATTGGAACATCTAGCTACCTCTGGGAACAGTGGACAAGGTAGTGAATTCACTTTGTTCCCTTTCTTCATATGTGAAATTGATAATACCTCCCCATAGGCAGGCCATTACGACTAAGGAAAGAGCACATTTTTTACAAGATGCCTGTTTTTAAGAGTTCAGTAAAGGTAAGCTATATTTGGTTAAAAAATAATGTGTCATTTATTATTTTGATCAAGTGAATAGATCACTTTTGTCTTTTTTCATGGTTAATGCTATTTAATCTCCAATACAAAAGTCGTTAGTTTAGAGTATATGGATGTGCCTTGGTTAACATAAAATGTGAGCGCACAACCTTCAGGACATTCTTACACATTGTGAGTAGGAGAAGTGAGGTCTAGCAACTGGGAAGTGGATATAGCTTGAATGAGTTGGAGATCTTTTTAGGTAGTTTTCTTGCTGAATTTGGAAAAATAAAATTATATTTCTATTTTATCTCTGGTTTGTCTTCCCACAGAAGAACCAATTTAAATCATAAACTCTAATTTTTATGTAAATTAAATAAAAGTAGACACTGGGTAAAATCTGACAATAAAATCTGTTATACTTCCTGCTTGCTCTTGCATTTGGGAGCTCATGTTTTCAACATAAAGGAAGATAAAATGATAAACTCTTCTTAGTTGGCATAGCAATGAAATAGACTAAATCTACAGAATCCAAGACGCTGTATATCTGGGGTGTTTTGTATTGAAATACAATTAATAAAATAATATCTCGGGCATCTGAAGAGGATTTTTTTCTATTTTAATTCAATTCAATCATAATGTATTGAGCATCTACTCTGGCCACAACATTATGTTGCAGTAAAAGGTCAAAAGGGCACAGCGTCTCACATCCATGGGCTTATACTGGTACAGAGAAGAGTCGGTGGACATAAGTGAGTATCAGACAAAGCATACTAATCAAGACGAAGGTGCCATCAAAACACTTTTCGGATGCGGAACTCTGTGAGATCCCGTCACTTGAACTGCAACACAAATGATAAATGGCACTTCAGCAGATAGATTCTGCAGTTCTGACACTGAAGTAGAAGTTTCTTTGAAAGTTACAAATTAAATTGATGAATTCTAAACGTTTAATTTAGCACATTTAATTTTGACCATCTAGTCTTCTTTGACCCTTTTGTAACTATATAAAAATATGGCTCATTACATTGTTTAGCCAAGCCAACTACAATTTGACTCTTTGTATCTTTTCTATTGGCCTTTGGGGACATTTATTTATTTTAGTTAAAGTTCTCTGAATTTCTCCAGGGATGAATTCTTCAGTAATCATCATTTTCTGGAAGCATTTCCAGTCTGCCTAAGCCTGCACTCCCATTTTTCCTTCTGCCTCCCTCCGTTGCCACACTTCCCACATCTTAATGGAATCCTCAGTTTGCTGGTTCGTATTCATTGGGCAAGAATTGTTCTATATATATATATATATATATATATATATATATATATATATATATATATATATATATTTAATGCCCCCTGTCTAGCATAGAGCAATCTATTCTAATAAATGTGTATTGAACCAATATAAGTAATATTTAGGAGAAAAATACTTATATTAAAAGAATTCATATTAAATTAAATACCGGAATGGGATTAAAATCCAAAGGTCATTCTGCAAAAATCCATTGCCTCACTGTCCTCAACAATTGAGAATCATTTAATTTTTTGTAAATTTCTGTAGGTTCTTCCATTCCATATTTCCTGGTCAAATAAATGACCTTTTAAAAAATCTTAATGAAGAACAAACAGCTACTGTTGGAGAAACAGAAGACTTGTTGAAAAAAATTCTAAAAAACCTCATAAAATGGATGAGAAAAATAGAAAATTACTAAGGATATCAAGCACATTGTATAACAATTTACATAATAAAATAGCTTAAAAAGAGAAAATTCCCTTTACATAATAAAAAGCCTCTTTTTTGAATCAACAAGTGCTCTTCAAACTTTATTAAAAATGTTTTGACATTATATGCTTGTTTAGTACAGATTTACTCAAAATAGCACATTTAGTTGCAACACAAGCCTTGAAGTTAAGTGGTTACTTTAATAAAACAGAGTTTCCATAGTTACCATGAAGAACAGAGGACAACTTTTATTTCTTTGGAAGCCAGGAAGGAGCTATAGGAAAAGAACTAAGCAAACAGACCCAAGCAGGTTTATTATGTGCAGCTGCACACCTGGTTGGGGTTGTTTATTTTTGAAGGAAAATTGCGATATTACAGGAAATTATATTTTTTCCCACTAAAACCTATAGCAGCACATTAAGAAACTTGAGCATTGTTTTTCTCTGGGCATTTCAAACTAGATTCTGAGTCAGAGAGAAAGCTAGTTTAATACGATATCTCCATGAGATGCATTTTTGCTCAGAGTACTTAGTTAATAAACCATGTCATAAACAAGTGGTGTAATGCGTGACACAGAAGACAGCAATGCCTTCCTCTACGGGACAAAATCATGCAGCCTTAGGTCCAACTTTATTGCTCTTGGGCAACATTGTGTTGAGAGGCCTGATGGAAGAGAAATGGACACCCACAACAGTGACTCTGTCTCTTTGCACTAGGTTTATTGTTGCTCAGTTTAGTGTTGAGATATGCTCTCTTTGAGTGTTAATGGAGGTCACTTTCAGCTTTGTCTCTTGCTGTGTCTAATTCAAGGAGTTCTTCACAGTTGACTGTTGAGAAACAAAATGATGTGGCTTCCAGTATCTCACCTTCGCTCCTCAGGCTTTAAAGCAGCAGTGATTAACAGGACTTTTACAAAGTTTCTATGTAGTTACAAGGACAGTTTCAATCTTCTGTCATTTTTTTGCATTAGCTATGATTATGCTTTTACCACAAAAATGCATTTGTTTTAAAGGTAACAATACAGACTAGGAGAATAGCTTATGTTTCATCTATATTTATCAGCACTCACTGTACATTTGTGTCTTCATTACCAGGAAATATTAAGGGACATTGTGCCATCTATTCCTGTTTACAGTTTATTATGCAGAGATAGGAAACACTTAGCATGTAAAATGAATGTAGAAATTATTCCTGGATAGAAACACGGACATTTCCCACTCGTTGGCTCTTTCTCCTCCATCACCGGATCAGAGTGTAATTGTCAGTAATCAGGCCTGCTTGCTGCTGATAAAACCACTCTGAATGCTAGCAGCCTTCTTTGTGTGATGACTCAATTATTCCAGAAGTGCCTCATCAAATCTGCCCCATCAGCTGGGCTAATAAATAAGGAGAAGAAACTGGCCCCCCAAAGCAAATTATAAATCCATTTGCATTAACCATTTCACTGGTCCATGATCTAGGCAGAAATAAGCATGGCAGATTGTGCTAAGCTTATTTGAATATGTTTATAATGTTTACAGCATGCAACTTTTTTCCCACAAGGTGTTGGAATTATCAGTCGTGAATGGCATCTAGATGCAGTTTTGTCAACTGCAGCAAGGCTTTAAGTATATTTAGGGCTATTTTGTTACTTAAATCAGGTGAAAGTCAAATCCTCTTGTGGTGAGAAATATGAGCCTTGTGCAAGTTGTTGGCATTGCTTCGGGATTTAAGGGGAAGAGGCTTGTGTTCTCTTTTTACAGGGGCTGGAAGAACAAACACAAACACTATTGCCTCCTAGAACAAGTACAATTACTTCATATACAGTACAGTGGAACCAGGAGTTATTTTGATGCTCAGTGTGACTTCAGCAATTTGCAGAACAAAAATTGCATTTTCTGGAAGACCAGAGTTGCCATAGTACTCCTTGTACTTAAAATTCCTTGAAAGATTCTATAGGGCAGAAATTTCAAAAAGCTAGGCAAACCAATGAAAGTTAATTAAATCCTTCAGTGGAAATTTTGTACACTGATAAATCTTATTTTGTTATTTTAAAATGACAAGCTGTACTGAATAACAAGAAGTTTTATTTATATTTGAACTTCAGTGATTACTCGGGAAAGCAAAAATATCCAAAAGGGATCAAGAAAAGCAACTTGATTGCTAACATCAAAGACTTAATCTGGTTGAGTATGTAATGATTTAAAATCTGAAACATCCTCCCTAAAAGTAAGGGATACCCCTGGCTCACTTTAAAATAGGAGCAGTTTTTCCTGCAGAATAGTTCCAGTTTTGATGAAGCCTTTTTTGCTCCTGCTGTGATCAGGAGCCTAATTAAGGGCTAATAGCAAAAGAAAAGCTTGTGGCCCATAACAGTATTTTTCTTTGCCTAAAACAACTTAAATGAAACTCACTACTTCTCTTCATCTGCTCCAGCCAATGAAGCATATCCCTTAATATCAACCTGGAGAGATAAGCAGAAGAAAGTCATCTTCGATGGCATAGATATAAAGTGGTAATAGGCTTACAGAATTTTTATGAATCAATTTCTAAATATATTATTTCTTGGTATGATGGGAAAATCAATTCTGTAGCTCATTGATTAGAAGTTCCTAAATAAGGTGCTTAAATTTTCATTAGAAATTTAATACAGCAACATGTCAAATGGAAAACCAAAGAATTTGATTGTCCAAGCAAAGATATCATTAAGGTTTATACAAAATTTGACTCTAATTTAAATTATCATACTGAGTAATATAAAAATAAAAATAAATCTGGAAACTTAGAACTAAGAAGGACTTGCTTTACCATTCACAAAAATAAACCTCTTCATCACTCCAACTAATGAATGATTGGTAAATATATTCAGGTTAGAAGAGTGATTAGGAGACTGCAAGTGTTATGGAGACAGTTTTGAGTTGCGGAGACAACTCAAATGCTAAGGTAAATATACTGGCATTTTTCTGCTTTTATTTTATTCCTTAAGAAACTAAATCTGAGAGTAGTCCTGGAGTGTGTATCAACTTTACAAACTTCTGACAGGCCCCTCTGACAGGCCCCTTTTGGGCATTCCTAAATTGACTGAAATAGATCAACAAATTCCAAAAACAAATTGATGGTAGTGGCGAGCTCATATTAGTTATATTACAGGGCTACAAGTGCTACATACATTTCATGTTAAAGTCATTTGCCTTTTCATCAAGTTATTCACTTTGAGTTTATTTGGAGGATTTTTTTAAATGTTGTGCTGTTTTTTTTTGAAACAGGTAAATCTATGACTCCGCTTTAAGGATACAATTGACATATACATTATATCACTTTGGGTCACTTCCCCCCACACCCCAATAAAATATAATATGATTTAATTTTTTAAAAAAATAATAGTAGATTCATTACATTGCATCATTAGAACCAGGTACTCACCCATGAAGCAGCTGTAAAAAACTGACTTCCTAATTATTGGCATATACTAAAGCAGACAAATGGAGCACCTTGTGATGACTCCATTAAACAAGTAAAGCCATGTCTTAATTAGGGAGCACACTTAAGGATTTTGTAGCCCATTAGGTTATTAATACCTTGGTTGTCATGTAGTTTTACCTTTTAAGATTGCTGTCTTATAGAAATACTGGTGTCCATGCATAGATAGAGCTAACTCTGTTGCCAGGTGTGCAAGCTTGGTCAAGATTCCAAGTGTTAGGTTAACTGTCTTCCAAAATGTGTATTTTCTACAAATATTTTAGTAAGACGTTAAGTTTTATAAAATGGTTTAAGATCAGCTACAGAGATTAAAGTGTTGCAATTAATAGAAATGAGTTTTTAAAGGGATTGCCTTGATGTAGTAATAGGGCACATGCAGGGGATGGAGGGAACCGATGTCAGTGGAAGATTCCTTTTGGTATCAGCCAAGAGTGTGCTTCCCAAAAGAGGGTGGGAGGAGTTGGTAATGATAGGCACATGGAATGGTGAGCCTCTGAAGGGCTCGTATTTTTCCACTTGTATCTTGGTGTACTTGGATTTCTCGAGCCCGAAGCCCGTTTGTGTCAAATCATATTTCTAAAGTTGTATTTTGTCCGAGCCCTCTGTGCACTTCTTCAAGTCGATCTCAGCTGTGCTGCCTCAACTCTCTTCCCCAGAGAGGGGAGAGACAGCAGATGGGGTTAGGGCAGAGGGCTGATGCGTCTGACAGCAAACGGCCGGGTTGTTGAGTGGAAGCTGCGAGCATCAGGAAGCTACTTTTCCCCTGAGAACCAACTAACCACTGAAGAAAGTTGAAAATGAGCCCTTTGAGAAACGCTATTAAAAGTAGTAAAAAATTGCAATTGTGCAGATGATGTGCTGCTGTGTGCTTATTCGGATGCTAATGAGTTTGACATTAGGGAACTCAGAGGGTTTACAGCTACTCCCTTATGTGATTCAGTTCTTTATTGGCAATCTTTGAGAAAATAAATGGAAAATGTATTGCTAATAAATACATAACACGATAGGGTATTAGACAAAAAGCCATTACTTTCAGGATTTAGAAAGAGCTTTGCTCACCAGTGTGACTGTTTTCCAGGATCTTTTGTTTTAGGTTGGACTGTGACAAACAAAGGGGAATAGGCAGGTGGAAGGCTTCAGAACTCTTTCTGAGCTGAGGGTGAAGTAGACTAAGCCAAGCGCGTCTGCAGAAACCGCCCCCCCCTTTTTTTTTAGTTGCAGTGAAACATAAACTAAGAATTCCCAAGCTCCCATGCTACTTTTCAATTTTTACATCATGTGTAGCAATGTGCTCTCACTTGAGAAAGTTTTATCCCTGTTTTTCCCCAGGAACCACAGTTGGTGACTGGAGTTGAAGAAGCATCTGCTTAATGTCTGCTCAAAGCTTACAAGTAATACAGAAATCTATGGTTAAAAAACCAGGCACTTCAATCCTCTGCAAAGGGTAAAACGGGACAACAGAAGTCTTCTGCAAGGAAGGTTGGTATTTTGTGTTTTAAAATACCAGAACTGCCAGATATAAGTATTTTAAATCTGCATTGATATAGGTGGTATTTATATAAACAGCCCCCCTAGTGTACTGCACTGAATTTCAAAGTTTCCTCATAAGGGTCAAATGGCTGGGAGACAGATTCTGTTCTTATCCCTTGAGACCAAAGAGAGGTGATGCAGCTCTGTGCATTATGTCCGCAGGCAAAGTAAACGAAGAGCAAATTGTTCCCATGGAAAACAGGTTAAAACGTTAGCAAAAAGAATTAGTAGCATTTTAGGACGGCCCATTAAAGAGAGCCCTAAATCACAACAGGATGAATTTTGAATCTGTTTTGTGAGTTGAATGAAGCACATTCCAAATCTTGTCTGAACTTTTTCCTTTGGTGCGTATGAGTAAAATAACAGTAATAATAGAGAGTCTTTCTTATCCGATTTCCCTCATAAATTGAAGACATAATATATATAGTTTGGTAAGAAAGACAAAAATGAATTTGGCTCACCTTTAAAAAAGTAAAAATATGTTTACCATTGATGTGTAGCATAAAATATTTCATTCTGTTTATAGTATAGTCCAGCCAAATTATAGGTAAAAGTGTCAATACATTATTTATTGTTCACTTTAGTGTGTTTATTGTTGATCTTCTATTTGATTTGTCATATCTGATAGACTTCCCTTCTTTTATCTTTTATCTACTAGAATGAATTTTAGGATTTCTCATTGAAGTGGACAAAGACATTTAGTCACTTAGAAGAAGCAGGGCAAACCAAGTTGGCATACACGTTACCTGGAGAAAAAGAGAGGTAAAGTAACATTTTTATGAAAAAGTAAAATATATTAAAATAAAATGAATCTAATCAAAGCATTTATATAAAAGCTCTCCTGTATAACAGTGCTTTATTTCTGTGGATTTACTTTTAAAAATGTTTTGTTAATGCTAAATTTAGAATTGTGATTTTTGTCAGAAACATAGTTACTGTAATATTTAAAAATATTAAACAGATGAAGAAGGCCTCTGAGCCTACAAACCTTTTGCATATTGATTAGTATGTATTATTTGTTCACACATTTGCCCTTAAGGAAGGGTTCAGAGTTAAATAGTTTTAAAAACTTGATTTAAATTTATTTGTATTAGAAATTAATTACTTAAGGATTAAAAGTAAATCAGGGATATATTTTACAAGCATGTTTTAAAAAGTACTATATGATATGTAGAGTTAATTCCTACAAACACTGAAAAGTAAGGAATTGGGTTGTTTTTGTTTGCGGGGGGGAAAGCTATTTAAAATAATTTATCCATGTATGAAGGAACTTGTTTGCTAACACATATTTTGCAACACATGTCTCAAAATATTAGCAAGAAAAAAAATTTAAGAACCTTTTAAGGTGTTACTAACTGAGTTATCTTTAAACGGGGAACACTAAAAAAAAATGTACGAAACAGTCTCCTAAAACATAAAGCCAGCAATTGCCCTCTTATGTTACAAAGCTGTGACTCAGAGGCCATGTACGGCGACTAATAGAAATCCTTGGCACACGTTGGCTACCTAAGGGAATAATAGAACTATTTGCTGGAATCGTTTGGCAAAAGGACACAAACATATGGCTTTGGTTTATATTCAGCATTGCCAGTTGTGCAAAGTTACAGGAAAAAGTGTACAACCCCAGTGACAACTCAGAAATGAGAAGTGAGAATCAAAATAGATCAGCCTCCTCAGAATGCTGCCCCAACTGGTCTCAGGTCTAAGATTTCTTCTAGTGCAGTGCATTTCCAAGTGAGTCTAGAAAACCACCTCATCTGTGGGAAGTGTGCACGCATTAGGCCCTCAGGAAGAGCTATTCCCGAGAACTGTGCTGAATCAGATGGCAGATGGAATCTGCTCCTTTAAGTATGGTGTTTGTTGGTGGTAAGAGGGGTTAGTGGAGACGAGGAGAGGTGGCATAAATGTAAAAGGTGGGCATTATGCAACTCGTTGGCTTTCTACACAGGGTTGAAGACAATACAATAGGAGACAGATAGGAATGGAAAGTAGAAATCAGGGACAGTGTGCCCTCAATAAAAAATTCAGAATTTTTAAAATTTTATTTAGGATAAAGGATTCAGAAAATTATACACATGTCTTCACTAATTATACAAAAACTCTGTTTTTATTAGTTTAGACTTTTTAAATGTTTATTTTCTGAATTACCCTTCTTGAGTAATTAATAAATGTATCAAAAGAAATCCAGAAGAGTAAAAAGAGGGTAAAAACAGAGGAAAAACACTTAGTGTTCCTCTCAATAACTCAACTATTCTTTTAGAATCATACTTCATTTTGCTCATCTTTCCCCTGTGTAACAGCAAAATATCTTTTGTTGTCATTTTGGACTGATCCAAAGGTATGCTTAAACAAAATGATGCCAGAATTGTCAAAGGAAAGGGCACTCAGTGTAGGATTCTTTGTTCTTCAACCTAGCCAAATTTTATCCCAAGGTACTGGCATCATCTAGTTAATTCATTTGGGGGCTTTTGGCCTTTCTCAACTTCCTGAGTTGCCCTGTCATTTGTTTTTTAACAAAATGGACCTTTGTGAGGAAAACACCCCTGAGGCTTCAGGGCTCTTCATAGAGAAGCGCCCGGGATCTCCAGGACTGAAATGACATCACACAAGACCAATGGGACACAACACACAAAACCCCGTTCCTTGTTCCAAAGTATCAGGCAAGGAATACAAGAAACTCTTGTTTAAAGTGGAAATTATTGCAAGTTGAATGTATATAAAGGACTTTCAAATGTGAAGTAGCTTCCTGCGTGAGACTATAGATACCCAGACGGTGTGAAAATTAATTGTATAAGAATTTTGAGAGAGTGTCCTCAAAACCTTATGATCACCATGTTTTTTTCTATTTATATTACGAAACTTGAGACTACTTATAAATAAGGAGTGAGGATGTCTGTGTCTAAAGTTCTGTTCAAGGAGACACAAAACTTAAACATTACCAAATGATTTGTTTTATTCAGTTCTTAAGTGATTAAGTAAAGCATAGGAAATGTACTCAATAATATTGTGATAACTATGTATAGTGCAGTTGAGGTACTGGAAATATCGGGGGGGAACATTATGTAAAGTATGTGACTATCTAGCCACTAAGCTGTACAACTGAAACTAATACAAAATAAAATTGAAAGAAAAATGATTAAGTTGGAGCAGAAAATTAATACATATGTATGTATACATACATGTAATATATATATATATATATAGAGAGAGAGAGAGAGTCTGTCTCAAGGTATCCAGGCATGTAATATGAAAAAATAGAGATATTTATTGAAGAAGATACCAGGTACAAGAAACATTGCACATCAGACAATGACACCTCAGTCCCCCTCAAAGCAGGCACCTTGGGACCTCACACTGTTCTCCCAATCTCCATCAGCTGCCCCATAGTATTCTCCTGAATCTCATTGTTGGTCTGAAATCTCTTCCCTTTCAAAGGTGATTTTAGTTTTGGGAAAAGCCAGAAGTCACAGGGCACCAAATCTGGGCTGTAAGAGGTCTGCGTCATCTGGGTGATTTGATGTTTCATCAAAAAACTGCATGAGACATGATGCATAGAGCAGGTATATCGTTGTGATGAAGCTGCCAATCACTACTTGCTCATAGCTGCAGGCTTCTGAATCATCCTAATAGTTTCCATGGAGTAAATATGCAAGCTTAACACAAAATCTGATGCAGATTCATTGCTCTATTCACTCAGTAACTTTGGACACAAAGGCCACACAGTACACATGCTCACCCAATGGTGCCTACTGCTCCCACTGACTAGTACAGTGAAGTCGTCATTGTTCATGCATGTGCATTCCAGTCCACTCTCCTTTGCTGCCAGGTTGTATCATAGTCATGCAAACTCATCTTGTTACATATTAACAATGCTGTGTTTTTTCCAGACAGACCTTGTATATATACTTACTTGGATTTTCTTACCATTAAGTTAAAATAGGATTATGGTTGAAAAATAAAATTAAAGTGAATTAAATCTCCTCATACATCAGTAATTTATTCATGTAAAAAGTAAAATTGAGTTTATGAATTCTGTGTCCTGCTCCTTGAATCTCTCCATCCCACAAACTGGTAATTCCAGGACTCCCTTGTCTGCACAAAGGAAAACACCAGATCTGTGCATTGGGGTGCTGTGGACAGGAGACCAAGTAATGGTCCCTGATATAAGAACTAGTAAGAAAAGATGGTCAAGTACAAGTAACTAAGAAATTACTGTGTGTACCTGTTTATAATTTTATAGTTATATAAGATGTTAAATGAGAACTTTGCAAATTCAACTAAGTAGTTACATTTTATTTTATGGTCATTTTTCTTTTTCATTGCTGATCTACTTATTTCCATTGTTTGTTCTTGTATGACTTTCCTCCAAGCTTTGCTCTTTTGCCCTCTTTCTTTTATAATGCCTCTTGTCATTTCTCCTCCTACTGACTCCTCTCCCCAGAAAACTGGGGAATAAAGTTTTCTTCATGCTTTATTATGAATTAGATAACAACAAAGAACATATCTATGCTTATAAGCTAAGTAAACTTTTTAAAAAGTAGTTTCAGATCAGGAAAAATGAGAATGGCAAAGCCTACCTTTAGTATTCTCACCCTATTGAGAAGTAGACTGCAAAGCCAGCAGGAACCATTATAGGTATCTCAGAAAACATCTTATCTTGTTCCTCCATAAACAATGGAATGAGGTAGATAAAGGTCCTAAGAAATCAAGAGATGGACAGCTTTTTAGAAAATCATATCTCTGTTTTGAAAAAAGAAAAGGTAGCTCACTAAATTTTATAAAATAAATTGCATCCTTGCCGATAACATTCGGGTCTTAAGTAGTAAAGATGATCAAGCTTCCTTTTGCAATGGAGGTGGGAACTTTGTTCCCCACGGCAAATGTCATTTTTAAGATTTCAGCACATGTTATTTAGGTCAATGTCCTGAATCATACAACAGTCATGTGCCTCTTCTATAACTCTCAGAGGATATGAAAGGACGGTGGTCATCATCACACCCCTGGTCTCAACACATGCACTGAGGCACAAATCTCTTTCTTCTTTTGATCAACCATTACCCACTGGATATGAGGTATGATTTTGCAAAAGTAATTCTATTCATTGTAAGTTTATTAAAGTTCATGAGAAAAGTTCAAATGAAGAACACTTAGACATTTCTAATCCCATTCAAAGTTTTAGAGAAAAAAACCTATTTTCAAATTGAGATTTATGAGGAGAGTTGAGCCATCTCATAAATGTTATAAACTTATATACCCCCCCTACCCCATAAGGAAAGCATATATGCTTTAGGTTTCTGCTATTTCTATCCCATGACAAACTATGAGATATGACCAGACACTGATTTTCCTCCTTTTATTATTCTTCAGGTTTGAGGGGAAGAAAGAAGGTAAGATAGATAGGCTGTATATTATGGCTTTGGTCCACTTTGTTCCTACAATGTGGCCCACACATTAAATCTGAAAACTTGGTTTTATAAATGATTGAATTATAATATTTATATAGGACATATATCCTACACCAACAAGAGAATAGTGGCTCCTCAAATACAATTATAAACCAGCATTCCAAGTACAATCAAGCAGAGGTCCATGAATATTTGTAATCCCTTCCAATGACTTTAATGGGGAGGCGGCTGCACGGGTGATGACGGACCGGTCAGGTCCTTGGATAGTTGAATTGCAAAATAGAACTAGTCTTAAAGCTGTTACAAAGCAGCTTACTTTTAAGTAGGTTTCAGAAACTTCTATTTGTGCCTACTGGTACTCTCTGCAGTCTGTGCTTTGTTCTTTGGGAAAGAAGCTCATGGAGTTCAACCTTCACTTGCCTTTTGGGGAGAATTTTCAGAGTGGCTGGTAGTGCCTGTGTGGCAGGATAGCATTAGACTTGAGGTGAGTGAATGCTTACCCACAGGAATAGCTTCATCAGAAATAGTGGAAGGTTTTCATCATTTTAACCCTCTTGCTTCTGATTTCTCTTAATCAAGTTACTCATTTAGCACATGGAGAGGAGTTTGTATGAGTTCAGCCACTTTATATGCATCAGAGGGACTTACAGAGAAGGAGGATTTCACAATGCAGTGCTCACCATCCTGAGTAAACCAAGCCATTTTAATCCCAGGCAGTGTCACATCTGTCATGAATTCATGTGGTTTTAAGGGAAGAAAAATCTACAGGAAAAAAAAATTCACTTCTGTTTTATTGTTCTTTTCTCCTATATAATTTAAAATAGTCATAACAATGAACTATTTTATTTAGACTAAAGCAACTGCTGCTCAGCAAAAGCAGCAAACACTTTTTGTTTTCTAATTTAAAAAATAGTTGTATGATTGGTGTGGTGTTTGTTATGAAATAATGACAAAAGAGTGCTGGTGGTTTTAATAGTTTTAGCTTAGGAGAGCTGTCGTTAATTTTGTCTGTAGTGTTGCAGGTGAAAAAATGCACAATGGATAAATAGTCTATATTGGTTTAACTGAACATAATATATAGTATGTTCTGGAGTTGTTTGTCTCAATAGACTATAGTAATCAAAAGTAATGAACCTATTATGTGCAAGACCTTGGAGAGCGTCAAATGGCAGTAAAAGTGTGGCACATAAAAGGTTTATTAAAGGAAATTAAAGTCCATCATTGCCACACCTGCTCCCCTATTATAAGTCTATGGCAGGTCAGTGCCTTCAATCACAACTCAGCCTCGGAGAGCAGAGATGCGTCTCCCATTACCATTACGGTCACATGGCTTCCATGCTAGAGTCAGGATTTAAGGATGGGAGCCACAGAAAGCACCTTCTGCCTGCATCTCATTTTCAATAAGCAAAGCAACTTCTTTCTATTTCAGGAACCCTTCTGATAATGTGTAAAGTGAATTAAACTAAGAAATTATTAGGGAAGTCTAGGGAAGTGGATGAATGCACTGAGGTCAGGGTCTGTCTCCACATGGACAAAAGAGCAGGCTTCTAAAGTTTTTGCATCCTCTGATAATGTATTTAATTATATTTAAAATATTTAGTGATGGTGTTTTAGGATATTTGCTGATGCACACAACTCTCAAATTTCCCCTTTCTTATAGATTTATTCTGGAATTCTTATAGTAGATGTATGTCATTGTTGATGATCGACATTTCTAATGGTATTTTGAAACAGGAGCATTTCAGGGGCTTGCCTTCATGCTGCTTTTTTACTCAGGGAATTATTTTTCCTGACTTGGCAAGAAATATGTTATCAGAAAGGGTCTAGAAATGCAAAGGAATGAGGTTTTAGTAAATTAGTCTGAAAACTTTTGCTTTGGCATTTGAAATTTTGTCTCCTTCACAACCATTGTTAATGAGACAATCATTTTCCCCCCATATTTGTAATGCCAGAAGTATTTGAAGCGCTAGTAAACACTTATAAACAAAGACATCTGCCCTCTTGTCACTGCTTCCTCTGGTTGTAGCATCTATAAAAGTATTTCCAAACCTCATGGAGCGTGAGGTCGCTCAGAGTTCCACCCCTCTGGAGTCAGAGCACAATTCAACAGCGTGGAAGTGTACTCCGTTTTTCAAAATGACTTTAAGAACCTCTAATGACGTGTTTTCATATTTTGGTCCATGTCAAAGAAATGACCTCAGGACTTGTGCTCATGTTGCAGATGGATGCAGAGGCTGAAGATAAAACACTGCGTACCCGCTCTAAAGGAACGAAGGGTGAGTTAGCAAGCGGGTTCCAGGACACCATGCCTACCACACCATGAAATATGGGTGTTCCTGTGCTCAGGCCCTGGTGTTCACTCAGAACAATTGCCACTTCTTCCGGGCTTGTTTTCGGAAATCAAGCCAGAACTTTGGATCATGGTATCGAGAGGCAAAATATTATGACCCAGGAGTTAAAGGACTCCCAAAAGTCCAAATGCTATATAATGCTAATTTTTACAAAATGCAACTGTCAGTGGACTTGATATCATGCAAAACAACATAAGGGTTACTGAGGGAAGACTGCTCCATGGAGACCTTCAAATTATTTAAGTGACCTATAATGGCCAAGGGAAAACACCACATTGTCAGTTTGTTGCCAAAGCAGGTTTTGATTTTTAGGTTATCTGGTTTAGTGATTTCCAATCTAAACTTAGTTCAAGTAAAACGATGATTATTTCTTTTATTGTTCCTGCTGGGAATTTCCAACGGCTCTGAGAAGAAATGTTTGGAAGGTTTAACTTACTGGTAATTCCTCTTTTTGTAACCAACAGATGGTAATGTAATATTGAAATATAAACAGGCCCTTGATGATATAAACATCTGGAAGACAGGATTGACTGGCAATAATACACCTTAAGGAAAATAACTTTTATTATAATTAGCCATATTTTTGTGATCCTTAATTCTAAAGGGAAAACTATAGGCTCACCATGGCCTCTGAAAACACTCTGGGTAGCAGTTCCCCACCCCACCCTTTTCACGTCGGCCTTGCTGAGAAGGGCTGAGTCAAGTAGCAATCGTGCGATATTTTGGAAGCTTTTGAGATTTATAGTTGAAAGTGGTTAATCAAATGGAATGCTTTCGTTAGCTATGTTTATATTTGTAGACAAGATAAATAATTACAGTTTGAGTAAAGTTGAGGATCCCCAAATTTTTAATAAATTCCAGGAAGATTTTTTTCAATTCAAATGTAATTGTGGTTATCATTAGCCATGATAAACAAAATGCAGAATAATACTATATGAGATATTGGGCTTTATTAAACAGAAATTTTATACCATATTATTTTCCAGTTTTAGTTTAAGGTACTTTTTAAAGTAATTGTATCACACAGTCTAATATTTGGAATTCAGTATTTATAAATGTTAAGTTTTTATGCAACAAACTTCTCAATAGAATACAAGTTAAGAAAAAAGTTTCTGTAATTATTTAGGATAAGCTCATGTCTGCCATAAGTATCAGTGTTTTAGGGACTGTATTTGGATTATTTCAATCTCTCGTTTAGATTCCTAGAAGCACACTACTCTAGCCTACTTTTAACTTGTGGCTGTTTTAATTTAAATTTTTTTGGACTTCAAATTCCTTGAGCACATACATATACACTCTTAAATAGAGCCAAAATGTTCTTCAAGAAATGAAACAACTGTTTCTCATGTTGCATGAGTAATCTTTAAAACCACCTGTTGTCTCTCTCAGTATGCTGTTGTCCTTGGGTATTTATAAACATGAACTTCTTCAGTTCCCATCATTTCAGTAAGAATTATCAAAGCTTTTTTTATATAAATTTCTTACTTTTAAAGTGATGTTGATATCCACACAGCTAAAACTTATTCTCCTCTTTCTTTACATATGGATATTTATGAAACAAATCTTGGGACATACTCATTAGTAAATCTGCTAGTTTTATTTATATACTTGTTTATTGTTGAGATCTAAATAGAATACTTCTTGAAAAATTTTTATAAACAAAAAATGGGTTAAATTGATTTAAAAAATAATTCAAGTCCTTTGTTCCCCTTTGAATGTATCTTTAAAGACAGGTATTTGGGAAGTACAATCCATGACGGCAAGTTCCCAGGGTCACCTTGGGCACTAAACCTAGAATCATTTGTTCTGGGCCCTGTTCATTTGTGCTCTTGTCTCCAAAGAACCAGACCCAGAAAAGATGAATCTACCAGGTGGGAAATTATGTGTGGGCTATGCTAATCATCTATTGGTCATTATCTCTAGGTAGATGAAAGGTTTCAGTTTTCAAAATTGCACACTGATTTTCTTTCTTTCTTTCTTTCTTTCTTTTAATAGTGCCAATAAACTCTCTAATCCAGGAGCTCAGGTAAGATTTGTCCTACATTAATTTTTCTAATGTTGATTTGCTTTAATTATTAGAATGTCTTATATTCAGAGTCCCTGTTTCAGTATGAGGAATAAGCCAATGGCTTATTTCATGTAATCTCTGTCTGTATACTAAAGAAGTGGGGAAAGAGAAAAGCTATTGATAATTGATCCACAATTCCAGCTACTATTGTGATAACAAAACCCAGCAGCATTTGCTGTAATGTGAGTAATTTTCCACTTTTCTCCATGGAGTGTGTACTGCCTCTGTGAACACACCTCACCTGTGTTTTGTTTTTGTACTGATGGTAAGTGAAGAACTGAGCTATTATTTGTGAACTTGACTAACAGATAAACCAAGTCCTAAATTCTCTATATTTTGAGCACGTGATTTTTTAAATGTAGACATTTGAAGATAATATCACTGATGGGTATTGGGTTGGACCCAAGCATTTCCACCTTAGATACTGTAAATGCACCTCAGGTAATATTCTGAAAAGTCCAACTTAATAGGTTTTGCAGAATAAACTCCAATTAGATTTTCCTTCACAGGGGTAAAAATTTTTTTAAGTACATATTTAAAAATGAACACACACTGACAGTGAATTTTCAGTATTGGTGATATTTTTAGCAAAATTATGTCAGGAGCAAGATAAGTACCTAGTCTCTTCTCTATTTACTATTGTAATCCCAGAAAGTCCCACACCCACTAAGTAAAATGGCAATGGTCTGTATGTGCTCCTCAGAGAAATGTTTCAAAACTGAAGGATGTATAACGGTGTCCGACACACATTGAAACTTATAATGCATGCATTAACAATTGACATAGTTATTTTCCAGGCAACTGTGTTCTGTGATGTCCTGAAGCAAGGGATTATTTACTTCCGTGTTCTATGACTCATTCTATCAGTTTTGTTTCACCTGTTTAGCAGAACATGTATCTATCAGAATTGATTACGAGTGTTCATGCTGATGCTCTTATCCAAGGCAATATTTTAGTAGGAAATCCATGGCCCTGCCTCTCCGATCAATTTCATCATTGAGAAATTTGCATTTTAAACTAATAACAGCAGAATATATAGTATACCCCACGTTGAGACAGGATTAAAAGATTGAATTGTTGGGCTCACTTAAGTTCCTGCTGTTAAAATCTGTTCTCATTTAGAATTCCTATCTGTTTGGAGACTTTATGTCTCCTATAGAAGGATCAAAAGAAGGTTAAATTATTAAAGGCCCAAAATGGGTGAGATGTTTACCATCGCAGGGAATGGTTTCCTCGTGGTCTGCAACAGAAACAGGGTGCCCAGGGACTCCGACCCTCTCGCCTGTTGAAGTGATTGTGGTTTTAGTCAGCGTCTTTCTTTGTAGGGAATCAAACAGAGGGGGAGGGGGAGGTCCTTTGAGTGATGTGTCTTATAGAATAACTTGGAAAAGAAAATAGAATATTGAATGAATGATGGTGTGCTTTGACCTTGGGAAAAATATGTAATTCACAGAGAAAAAAGAAAGGAATTAGCAGAGGGAAGCAACTAAGTGGGAAAAATACATTTAATAGAAGTTTCCTGGAGAAATAGAAATTAATATTTACTTTATTAGCATTAATTATTATAATGAAACTAATATTTATTGAGGTTTTATCATATGCCAGACACTCTTGAGCATTGTATATCACTCTCTCATTTAATCCTCACAATTACATTACAAGGAAAAAAATATGAGAGTTCCGATTTTCAGATGAAGAAAGTAAAACTAAATAGCTTACATAAATAGCCCACTGGTAAGTAACCCAGATTTCTGACTCAGAGTCCAGCTTCTCAATCACCAAGCTATGTTTTCTGTCATACACAATTAATAGTAACTGCCTAGAATATAAATTTTAAAAATGGTTCTTTTTTATTTTTATATTTTAATTGTTTATGCAGCTACAATTGTTCCTGGTTTTTCTCTCCTTCCCCACCGCCATCCAGCCCTCCTCTCTCCCCTCCCCAAGTCAGTTCCCATATTACTGTGTCCATGGGTCATGCATAATTGTTCTTTGGTTAATCACTTCATCAAATTTCATCCCCTCCCCTGCTCCTCTTCAACAGCTGTCAATCTGTTTTATATATCTAAGCTTCTGTTACTATTTTGTTCAACATATAAGTGAGATCAGGTGGTATTTTCCTTTCACTGACTGGCTTAATTCACTTAGCATAATTTTCTCCAGGTCCATCCATGCTGTTGCAAAATGTAAGAATTTCTTCTTTTTTACTGCTATGTAGTATTCCATTGTGTAAATGTACCAAAGCTTTTTCTATCCACTGATCTACTGATGGACACTGAGGCTGTTTCCAAATCTTGGCTATTGTAAATAGTGCTGCTATAAACATAGGGGTGCATATATATATTTTTTTTGTATTGGTGTTTTAGAACCTTGGGGTATATTCCCAGAAGTGGAATCACTGGGTCAAAAGGGAGTTCCGTTTTTAATTTTTTAAGGATACTCCATATTGTTTTCCACAGTGGCTGTACCGGAGTGCATTCCCACCAACAGTGCACTAGGGTTCCCTCTTCTCCACATCCTTGCCAACATATTGTTTGTTGATTTATTGATGGTAGCCATCCTGACAGGTGTAAGGTGATAGCTCATTGAGATTTTAATTTGCATTTCTCTGATGGTTAATGATGTTGAGCATTTTTTTCATATGCCTATGGGCCCTCTGTATGTCCTCTTTGGAGGAGTGTCTATTCAGATCTTTTTCCCATTGGGTTGTCTTCCTGGCATTGAGTTGTATTACTTCTTTGTATATTTTGGAGATTAAACCCTTCTCAGATGTACCATTGGTGAAAATGTTCTTCTATAAAGTAGGTTTCCTATTCATCTTGTTGATGTTTTCTTTAGCTGTGCAGAAGCCTTTTAATTTGATGTAGTCCCATTTGTTTATTTTCTCCATTGCTTCCAATGCCTTAGAAGATACATTAGCAAAAATATTGTTATGTTGGATATCTGAGATTTTATTACTTGTGCTTTCTTCTAGGGTTTTTATTGTTTCACAACTTACATTTAAATCCTTTATCCATTTTGAGATTATTTTTGTGTATGGCATGCGTTA
The DNA here is from genome assembly GCF_022682495.2 of Desmodus rotundus. Classification (NCBI taxonomy): domain Eukaryota; kingdom Metazoa; phylum Chordata; class Mammalia; order Chiroptera; family Phyllostomidae; genus Desmodus; species Desmodus rotundus. Next base: position 50,751,307 of record NC_071394.1, on the reverse strand, counting down.
GTTCTCTAGTTTCATTTTTTTTCATGTGCCAGTCCGGTTTTCCCAAAATGCATCGCAGAGACTGTCTTTGCTCCACTGTATGCGCCTGCCACCTTCATCAAATATCAGTTCATCGTATAAGCATGGGTGTATTCCTGGGCTCTCTGTTCTGTTCTTTTGATCTAATGCCAGTACCAGGCTGTTTTTATTACAGTGGCCATAAGTATAGTTTAATATCAGAATTTGTGATACCTCTAGCTTTCTTCTTTTGCAAGATTGCTGAGGCTATTAGGGTCTTTTTAGGTTCCACGCAAATTTCTGGGATATTTATTCTAGTTCTGTGAAATATGCCATTGGTATTTTAATAAGAATTACATTGTATGTATAGATCACTTTGGGTAGAGTAGACATTTTAATCATGTTAATTCTTCCAATCCATGAACAATGTATATGTTTCCACTTATTTGTATTCCTTGACTTCTTTCTTCATTGGCTTATTCAGTTTTCTGAATATAGGTCTTTTACCTCCTTGATTAAATTTAGTCTTAGGTACCTTATTTTTTTGTTGTTGTTGCAGTAGTAAATGGCATTGTTTCTTAGTTTCTATTTCTAAAAATAAAAATAAAATAAAAAGTTGTTCATTGTTCATTTCCTTAGCAGGTGGATTTTAAAATTATGGTATGTTTTTCAAAGCTTAGTTTTCTGAAATTCAAACAAAAATGTGTTTTAATTAAAAACAGTAATGTGCCCTGGCTGTCATGGCTCAGTGGATTGAGCACTGCACTGTGAAGCAAAGGGTCGCCAGTTCAATTCCCAGTCAGAGCACATGCCTGGGTTTTGGGCCAGTTCCTCAGTACAGGGTATGCCAGAGGCAACCACACATTGATGTTTCTCTTTCTCTCTTTCTCTCTCCCTCCCCCTCTTTCTAAAAATAAATAAATAAGTCTTTAAAAATATAAAAATAAAAATAGTAATGTTTCTTGTTCTTCTAATTCCCTAAAAATTATCTTTTATTAGTTATTTAGTACCTAATTTGTCATTAGACCAATTCAGAAAGTTAGTGATGATTGCTGCGAAAATTTATAAACAAAATTAATTCACCTAATTTTCTTTAATAAGAACCAGTTTATAAAAGTTATTGATTACTGTTAAGTTTATAATTGCTTATTTTCAACAGAATGGTTGTGCTCAGGCTCAATAGGTCCCAAGTTGTTTTTTAAATGTTTAAATTGACCCACATAGAGACCCTATTTATCATTTATGTATTACTAAATCTTTTCTAAAAGTTCTAATGTTATATGTAAGGTTATATTTTTAATTTCATGAAATTTCATTTGCTACAATTACTCCTCCAATTTTTTCTTCAGATGTATTCTGCTCTAGAACCCAGAATTTGTTTTGCACCTGAAATTTGAGTATCTTAGCCAATGTGGTATATTTTCCTCGGTATAAAAGTTATGGCTATTTTGTAAAGAACATGGTTAACTTTATTTCATTTTCTTTTTATAATGCATTGGGCATGTTATTGCTTCCAGAGATACCACTTAGAAAAATACTAATCCAAAAGAAGCTGATTTAAATATACTATATATTGTTCATGACACTAATAAAAATTGATACTGACATTCTAATCTTCTTATTATACTCTATGTCAGCTACTATCATCACCATTAAAAAAGCAATTTATAACCACAGGCCCACCTTTAATCATAATCTTTATTAGCATTTCCAATCTTGCCCCCAACACAGTTCAGGTTAGAAGTGGTATTGAAAAGACTCTCTTGACTCTTTGGGAATTAAGACCATTGTACTATCTTTTCTCTTTTCTTTCATTATTGTTATTCTTAATCTGACCCTCATGTTATCGCACCCACTGGTACTTGTCTCATGCACTGAAAAAGTGTTTTTACCCAAGTTCAACCCCTTTGTTCTAATTAGAAAATATAGTCTAGATTCTGAAATGACTTTCCTACGTGACTACTTGGGGACAAAAATAAATTCAGTGCTCTTAAGTATATTAAAGTCAAATCGCCACTGTTTGTTTCATGGTCTTGCAGATGCTTACCAAGTTGTTAGTTTAAGTTTTATAATGACATTTTTAATTTATTTATCATTTCTTACTTTGTTTTATATAATTCATTTCTTTATTTAAAACCTTATTATCTGGCATTTTCTTGTAAGTTTTAAAATGTGAATCTGTAATCAAGAAGCTATAGATTTAAGAGCAATATTTGAAAAAATTAGTAACCCTTAGATGGCTTTTTTCTTGTACCTAATTTTATTTACTAGTCTTTATACCAGTTAAACATTTCACTTAATACTGGCAATTTTTGCTTCTTAATCCCGTCACCTTCTTCACTCACAGTTCCAAGCCCCCCTGATCTGGCAACCATCAAATTATTCTTTGTATCTATGAGTTTGTTTCTGTTTTGTTTGTTCATTTATTTTGTTTTTTAGATTCTACTAATAAGTGAAATCATATGGTATTTTTCTTTCCCTATCTGACATATTTCACCTAGCATAATTCCCTCTAGGTCCATCCATCTTGTCACAAGTGATGAGATTTTGTTCTTTTTTCTGGCTGAGTAATACCCCATTAAGTATATATACCATATCTTCTTTGTCCACTTGTCTATCAATGGATACTTAGGTAGCTTTCATATCTTGGCTATTGTAAGTAATGCTAAAATGAACATTAAAATGCATATATCTTTTTGAATTAGTGTTTTGGGTTTCTTCCAATATGTACCCAGAAGTAGAATTGCTGGGTCATAAGGTACTTCTATTTTTAATTTTTTGAGGAAACTCCATACTGTTTTCCATAGTGACTGCACCAGTCTGCAGTCACTGGTGCACCAGTCCCACCAACAGTGCATGAGGGTTCCCTTTTCTTCATATCCTGGCATCATTTGTTGTTTGTTGATTTATAAATGTTAGTCATTCTGACAGGTGTGAGATGATATCACAATGTAGTTTTAATTTGCATTACTCTGATAATTAGTGACAATGAGCATCTTTTCATATGTCTATTGGCCATCTGTTTGTCCTCTTTGGAGAAGTTTCTATTAAGTTCCTTTGCCTATTTTTTTATTTTAATTTTTTAAAAGTTGTAAATCACTGTGCCAGTTGGTCTTCTTTTGCATTTATTGAATTTATTGGGGTGACACTGATTAACAAAATTAAACAGGTTTCAGGTGCACAACTCTATAACACATCATCTGTACACTGCATTGTGTGTTCACCACCCCAAGTCAAGTCTCCATCCACCAGCATTTGTTCCTCATTTACATTCCACATCCACGCCCCCCTTCCTTCGGCAATCCTTACACTGTTGTCCTTCTCCATGAGTTTTCTCTCTTTTTTTTCCTGGATTGTTTGGTTTTTGGTGTTAAGCTGTATGAGTTTTTTATATATTTGGGATATTAACCCCTTATTGAATGTATCACTGGCAAACATCTCCAATTTAGCAGGTTTTCTTTTCATTTTGTTGATTTCTTTTACTATGCAAAGTTTTTAAAGTGATGTGTCCCATTTGTTTATTTTTTTGTTTGTTTTTCTTGCCTGAGGAGACATATCCAAAAACACATAACTAAGAGCAATGTCAGACAGTTTACTGCCACTTTTCTTCTAGGAGTTTTATAGTTTCGAATCTTATATTTAAATCTTTAATCCATTTTGAGTTTATTCTTGGTTATGGCATAAGAAACTGATCCAGCTTCGTTCTTTTGCATGTGTCTATTTAGTTTTTCCAACACCATTTTTTGACCTGGCTATCTCTACCCCATTGTATGTTCTTGCCTCATTTGTCATACATTAATTGACCATACAGACATGAGTTTATTTCTGGACCTTCTATTCTTTTCCATTGATCTATGTGTCTGTTTTTATACCTGTACCATGTGGCTTTGACTACTGTTGCCTTGTAGTATAGTTTGATATCCTCTAACATGATACCTCCAACTTTGTTCTTCTTTCTCAAGATTAATTTTGGCTATTTGGGGTGTTTTATGTTTCCATGTAAATACTAGGATTATTTGTCCTAGTACTGTGAAAATGGCATTGGTATTTTGATAGGACTCATTAAGTTTGTAGATTGCTTTGACTAGTTAGGACATTCTAACAATGTTAATTCATTCTTCTTATCCATGAGCATAATATATATTTCCATTTATTTGTGTATTCAAGAATTTGTTTTGTCAGTGCCTTATAGTTTTTGGATTACAGGTCTTTTACCTCCTTGGTTACATTTATTCTTAGGTAATTTATTATTTTTTAAAATTTTATTATTAGTCTTTTAATCTTCACTTGAGGACATGTTTATTGATTTTCAGAGAGGGAGGGAGGGAGAAAGAAAGAGAGAAAGGGGGAGAAAGAAACACTGATGTGAGAGAGAAACACTGATCAGTTGCCTCCTATATACAACCCACCCAGGGATCAAACCTGCAACCTAGGTACCGTATTTTGTCATGTATACTGTACACTTTTTTGCTGAAATTTTTGAGGGAAAAATAAGGATGCACATTATACATGGGTAGTACCTGAAATACTTTGTATCTGTTCTTGTGTTTTGTAATTATTTGTTACATAAAATTTCTTGTGCCATAATGTATTAGAAAATAATTGCTAAAATTCCTTTACAATACAAAAAACAAGTATCTAAATATAAATAAGTAAAAAATTGAATTAAAATTTAAAGTGAAAGATTTTCTTCCTGAAAGTTTGGCCAAAAAATGTGGGTGTGCATTATACATGGCAAAATATGGTATGTGCTCTGACTGGGAATTGAACCTTCAACATTTTGGTGTACCAGATGATGCTCCAACCAACTGAGCCACCTGGCCAGGGAGTAATTAAATTCTTTTCATTCAATTGTGAATAGAATTGTTTTTTAATTTCTCTTCCTTATTGGTGTATAAAAATGCAACAAATTTCTGAATATTAATATTGTATTCTGTTACTTTACTAAACTTATTTATTTTTTTAACTTTTTTTATTGTTCAAGTACATTTGTCTCCACTTTCCCCCGACCACTCCCCCCCATGAATTTATATATTAATTCTAATTGATTCCTGTTGGATTCTTTAGGCTTGTCTATATATACAGTATCATGTCATATACAAGTAATGACAGTTTTACATCTTCCTTTCCAATACAGATACTTTTATTTTCCTTTTCCTTCTCTAATTGCTCCTTCGGCTGGGACTTCCAACACTATATTGAACAAAAGGGGTAAAAGTGGACATCCCTTTTTTTCTGCCTGATCTTAAAGCTTTCAGCTTTTCACCATTGAGCATTATATTATCTTTAGATTTGTCATATATGGCCTTTTATTATTTTGAGGTAGATTCCTTCTATTCCCACTTTGCTGAGAGTTTTTTTAACCATAAGTGGAAGTTGAATTTTGTCAAATGTTTTATGCATCTGTTGACATAATAACATAATTTTTATCCTTCATCTTTTGTTTTTCTGGATATTGAACTAATCTTGCATCCCAGGAATATATCCCAATTTATTATGGTGTGTGAACTTTTCAGTGTATTGCTGAATTAGGTTTGCTAATATTTTTCATTAAATATTTTATTGTTATTCTATTACACTTGTCCCAGTGTTTCCCCCTTTGCTCTCCTCTGCCCAACGTGTCCCCACACTCATAGTCAATCCTTAGCCTGTTGACCGTGTCCATGGGCCATTCATACATGTTCAATGATTTTCTTCCTTCCCTTCCTTCCACCCTTAACCCCTTCCTCCCACTTCTGGCCACCCTCAGTGTGTTCTTTGTTTCCATACCTCTGGTTCAATTTTGCTCATTTGTTTGATTTGTTCATTAGGTTCCTCTTATAGGTGAGATCATATGGTATTTGTCTTTCACTGCCTGGCTCATTTTACTTAGCATATTTACCAGTTTCATCCATACTGTTGTGAAGGGTAGGAGTTCCTTCTTTCTTTCTGCTGCATAGTATTCCATTGTATAAATGTACCACAGTTTTTTATCCACTCATTTACAGATGGGTATTTAGGCTGTTTCCATCACTTGGCTATTATAAACAACACTGCTATGAACAGAGGGGTACATAGGTTCTTTTTAATTGATGCTTCAAGATTCTTAGGGTATAATCCCAGAAAGGGAATCATTGGGTAAAAGGAAGTTCCATTTTTAGTTTTTCCAGGAAATTCCACACTATTTTCCATGGTGGCTGCACCAGTCTGCATTCCCACCAACACTGCACTAGCATTCCCTTTTCTTCATATCCTTGTCAGAACTTGTCTGTTGATTTACTAATGTTGGCCATTCTGACCTGTGTGAGATAGTATCTCATTGTGGTTTTAATTTGTATCTCTTTGATAGATAGTGATGTTGAGCATCCTTTCATATGTTTATGTGCCATCTGTATATCCTCCTTATAGATGTATCTGTTCAGGTTCTTTGCCCAGTTTTTTAATTGTAGTGTTTATCTTTGTGTTCAGTCATATGACTTCCTTATATATTTTGGAGATCAAACTCTTGTCTGAGGTATCATTGGCTAATTTGTATTCCCATACAGTGGGTTCCCTTTTCATTATGATGTTGGTTTCTTTAGCTATGCAGAAGCTTTTTAATTTGATGTAGTCCCATTTGTTTACTTTTTCTTTATTTCCCTTGCCCTAGGAGGTATATTGACAAAAATATTGCTCCATGAAATGTCTGAAATTTTACTGCCTATGTTTTCCTCTAGGACATTATGGTGTCACAACTTATATTTAAGTCTTTTATCCATCTTGAGTTTATTCTGTTGTATGGTGTAAGTTGGTGGTCTAGTTTCATTTTTTTGCATGTACTTGTCCAGATCTCCCAACACCATTTATTTAAGATGATATTTTTACTCCATTCTATGCTTCTGCCCCCTTTGTCAAATATTAATTGATGATGGTGACATGGGTTTATGTCTGAGTTCTCTATTCTGTTCCATTGATTTATGCATCTGTTCTCATACCAGTATCAGACTGTTTTGATTATAGTGGCCTTCTAGTATAGTTTGATATCAGCTATTGTGATCCCTCCTACTTTGTTCTTTCCCAAGATTGCTGAAGCTATTCAAGGTCATTTTTCATTCCATATACATTTTTGAAATAGTTGTTCTAGATCTGTGAAATATGCCATTGATATTTTAATAGGGATTGCATTGAATTTATAGATTGCTTTGGGTAGTATGCACATTTTAATGATGTTAATTCCTCCAATCCATGCACATGGTACGTGCTTCCATTTTTTGTGTCTTCCTTAATTTCTTTCTTCAGTGTTCTGTAATTTTCCAAGTACAGGTCTCTTACCTCCTTGGTTAAGTTTATCCCTAGATACTTTATTTTTCTTGTTGCTATAGTAAATGGGATTTTTCCCTAGTTTCTATTTCTGATATTTCATTGTTGGTATACAAAGATGCCTTCAATTTCTGAATATTGACTTTGTGCCCCACTGCTTTTGACAAATTCACTTGTTAGGTCGAGTAGTGTTTTGGTGGAGACTATAGGGTTTTCTATGAACATTATCATGTCATCTGCAAATACTGACAGGTTTACTTCCTCCTTTCCAATTTGGATGCATTTTATTTCTTCTTCTTGTCTATCACTGTGCCTAGAACTTCCAGTACTATGTTGAATATAAGTGGTGAAAGTAGACAACCTTGTTTTGTTCCTAATCTTAAGGGGAAAGCTTTTAATTTTCCCTTGTTGAGTATGATGTTGCCTGTAGGTTTCTCATATATGGCCTTTATTATGTTGAGGTATACTCCCTCTATGCCCACCTTATTGAGTGTTTTTATCATAAATGGGTGCTGGACTTTACAAAATGCTTTTTTGGCATCTATTGATATGATCTTGTTATTTTTGTCTTTTATTTTATTTATGTGGTACATTATGTTTATTCATTTGAGACTGTTGTACCATCCTTGCATCCCTGGGATGAATCCCACTTGATCATGGTGTATAATCTCTTTAATATATTGCTGGATTTGGATTGACAATATTTTGTTAGGATTTTAGCATCTATGTTCATCAGAGGTATTGGCCTGTAGTTTTCTTTCTTTGTTGTGTCTTTACCTGGTTTTGGATTTAGGATAATACTGGACTTGTAAAAAGTTTGAGATCCTCCTCTTCTTGGATTGTTTTGGAATAGTCTGAGAAGTATAGGAGATAGTTCTTCTTTAAATGTTTGGTAAAATTCACCTGTGAAGTCATCCATTCCAATGCTTGTGTGTGACTATATTTTTTTGATTACTGCTTCAATTTCACTAGTTGTTATCAGTCTATTCAGGCTTTATGCTTCTTCTTGATTCAGTTTTGGAAGATTGTATATTTCTAGAAATTTATCCATTTCACCCAGATTGTACAATTTCTTGGCATATAGTTGTTCATAGTAATTTCTTACAATCTTTTGTATTTTTGTGGTATTGGTTGTGACTTCTCCTCTTTCACTTCTGAATTTATTTATTTGAATCCTCTCTCTTTTTTTCTTGATGAGTCTGGTTAAAGGCTTGTCGATTTTGTTTATCATTTCAAAGAACCAGCTCCTGGGGTTATCAAACCTTTATTTTTTTTTATTCTTTATTTCATTTGATTCTGCTCTGATCTTGATTATGTCCTTCCTTCTGTTTGCTCTGGGTTTTGTTGTTATACTTTAGTTCTTGTAGATGTAGGGTTAGGTGGTTTATTTCAGATTTTTCTGTCTCTTTAGGTAGGCCTGTATTGCTATGAATTCCCTCTCAGCACTTCCTTCACTGTGTCCCATTGGTTTGGGGCTGTTGCATGTTCATGTTCACTTGATTCCAGATACTTTTTGATTTCTTCTTTGATCTCATTGTTAGCCTATTCATTATTTAAAAACATATTGTTTAGTCTCCATATATGAATGTTTTTGAGGTTTTTCCTTGAGATTAGTTTCTAGTTTCAAGCCATTGTAATCCGAGAAGATGCTTGATACTGATTTCAATTATTTTGAGTTGTTAAGGCTTTTTTTGTATCCTACCATGTGGTCTACCTTTGAAAATGTTCCTGTGCATTTGAAAAGAATGTACATTTTTCTTCTTTGATGTGGAAGGTTCTATAAATATCAGTTAAGTCTGTTTGATCTAGAGCAGGGGTATCCAATATTTTGGCATCTCTGCACCACACTGGAAGGAGAGGAGTTGTTTTGGGCCACATATAAATACATTGTGACACATTAAATATATTATGACATATAATCACAAAAAATCTCATAATGTTTTAAGTAAATTCACAATTTTGTATTGGGCTGCATTCATGTCCATCCTGGGCTTCATGTGGTCCATGAGCCATGGGTTGGATACCCCTGAAGTGTTGTTCTGTGCTACAATACCCTTGCTGATTCTTTGCATAGAAGATCTGTCCATTGTTGACAATGGGGTGTTAAAAATCCCCTATGATGAATGTATTAATATTGATATCTTTCTTGAAGTCCTCCAAGATTTTCTTTATACAGGGTCCAGCAGAAGTAATGCCTGCTAAGTGTGGTTGGTAGGGTAATGTATGTATAATAACCTATAGTTTTAATTTAAACATTTTACCTAAATTGTCATATGGTATGCTTGAGTGTAATATTTTTATATTACAGAATTGTATGCTTATGATTTTGTAACAAATGCTTTTGTACTAAAAAAGGGCATTATTTATGCTGGCCCATGGATGTTTAGGTGCTCCTATGTTAGGTTTACAAGGGTTTTATCTTCCTGATGGACTATTTTCTTAAGTATTGGGTAGTGACCTAGTTTGTCCCATTTTATGGCCTTTCTTTTGAAGTCTATTTTGTCTAATATAGGTATTGCTACCCCAACTTTTTTTCTCATGTCTGTTTGCTTGGAATATTTTTTACTATCCCTTCACTTTTAGTCTGTGTATATTTTTTGTTCTGAAGTTGGTCTCTTATAGGCAGGTGGGTCATATAATCTTATCCATTCAGGTAGCCTATATCTTTGATTGGAACATTTAAGCCATTTACATTTAAGGTTATTAGTGATAAGAAGTTATTCATTGCCATTTTTTCCCTTTGTACCTGTGTTCTTCTCTCTCTTTTTCTTAATCTTCTTAAAGCAGTCCCTTTAGCATCTCTTGCAGTGCTGGTTTGGTAGAGATGTACTCTTTCAGCCTTTTTGTCTGGGAAATTCTTTATTTTGCCTTCCATTTTAAATGAGAGCCTTGCTAGATAGAGTAGTCTTGGTTGCAGGACTTTGCTTTTCATTACTTGGAATACTTCTCGCCATTCACTTCTGGCTTTTAGTGTTTCTGTGGAGAAATCAGTTGATCGCTAGTTCAGAGCTCCTTTATATGTCACTAGCTGTTTCTCCCTTGCTGCCTTTAAGATTTTCTCTTTGTCTTTAAATTTTGGCATTTTAATTATGGTGTGTCTTGGAGTGGACCTCTTTGGGTTCATCTTGATCAGGACCTCTCTGCTTCCTGGACTTCTGTGGCTTTTCCCTTATCAAGTTAGGGGAGTTTTCTGTTAATTACTTTTCAAACAGGTTTTCTATCACTTTCTCTCATCTTCTCCTTCTGGTATCCCCATGATATGAATATTATTACATTTAAAGTTGTCCTGCAGCTCCCTTAAACTATCTTCATTCTTTTTGAGTCCTTTTTTCATTTTGTTGGTCTGTCTGGGAGTTTTTTTTTTCTACCTTGTCCTCTAGCTCACTAATTTGAACCTCTGCTTCATCTAATCTGCTTTTAATTCCTCGTGCATAGTTCATTTAAGGTATTACATTCTTCATTTCCTCTTGGCTTTTATTGATAGCTTCTATGTCCTTTTTCATGTTGTAGTTTCCAGTAAGTACCTTGTAGCTTCCATAGAGTTCCTTGTAGTTCTCACTGAGTTCCTTGAGCATCCTTATAACCATTATTTTGAACTCAGTGTCTGATTGATTGTTCATGCAATTTCACTTAACATTCTTTCTGAGGATTCCTCCTCTCTTTTCAATTGGGGGTTGTTTCTTTGTCTCCCTGTTTTAGGTAACTCTTCTTATGTGTGTCTGCATATTGGATTGATCTACTTGACTCCTTGTCTTCGTGGTAATGTCTTCTGTGGTAGGAGACCTGTGGGACTCGGTGTTGTAGTCTCCTTGATCTCCATAACTTGATGCTCTTGGGATGCCCTTTATGCAGTTTATGTGGTATTTCTTGTTGTAATTGGGTTTTGGTTGATGTTGGGTCATTCTTTGGTGGGTTCTTCCCTCTGACTGACTGACTGAGAGTTACACTGCTCACCACATCTTATATGCTGTTGTACAGGTGCTACCAGGACGAAACAAAACAACCCAGGAAACAAAAGCCACATCTGCAGCTATAACCCCTACCCACAACCACACTATGAACAGCAAATGAGAAAATATTAATAAAGTTGTAAAGAGATTATAAGAAAGGAAAAATGAATATGAGATGACAAATTGAAAGACAAATGATTTCGAGAGGGTACAGGGTGGAGAAATAATAAGAGCAGGGAATAGAAACAAGGTGAAGAAAGAAAGAAAATAGGATTACATTGTAATTTTTAAAAGAGAGGTAGAAGGTGAAATGGAGTAAATAAAGTGAAGAGTATAATATGAGATTTAAAAAATATTTAACAACAGTGAAAAAAATCAGGAACCAAATTGGAGAAAAAGATGCACCACAACAATATCAGCAACAAATGAGCAAAGATTAATACCAGTGGAATGGGAATAAGAAGGAAAAAAGAAAGAAAAGAAAGTTTATGAGATGTCTAGAGGAAAGAATAGTGATTTTGAGAGGACAGAGGAATAAGAAATACTAAGAGTGAGGTGTGAAAACTACACTAAGGAAAGGAAAAACTAAAATTTATAACAACAAAAAAAGAAAGGGTAGGAGAAAGGCAAAATGGAAAAAAAGAGGGAAATGATAAAATTTGAGATTTGAAATACAAAAATAGTGATGGTCTAGAAATAAAATTGGAGAAATGCAACAACAAACACTGTATCAACAACCACCATATCAACAACCAATGAACAACAATTGGTAAAGGTGGAGAGATAATAAGGATATTTTAAGAATGGGGAAAAATGTGAGGTGACTAAACACAAGAAAATTGGTTTTGAGAGGCTGGAGAGGGGTGAAATAGTAAGAGTACAGAATAGAAATAAGTTGTAGGCAGAGGAAAAAAAATTAAAACAAAAATAAGAAGAGAAAGGAAGAAGGTAAAATGGGGTAACAGAAGGGAAGAGCAAAATATGAGATTTGAAATAAACTAACATTCTAAAATAAACTAAAATAAAAAACCTAGTGCAATAATAGGCATGAACTTGAAGACAAAGAAATGAACATTAAAAAGCTATGCAGGAAAGAAAATAACACAAATCATGGAGAAGGCAATGGTGAAATTCATCTCCATAGAATCCAGAGTTTACCATTATCTTCTCTTTCTGGATCTGCCCTTCGTAACGTCAGATGGTGTCCTAGTCTGGCCCTAAGCAGTCTGTTCGAGACTACAGTCTGTGGCTGTCTCTTTCAGATCTGTCTGGTCCCCACTGTTCTGCCCCGCTGGCTTTCCATTAGCCCAGGGCCCAGGAGTGGTTCATTTAATGACCCAAGAAGACTGCCAGTACCTTCTCCACCTGTCTCCAGATGCGGCCTCTGGTGTGATTAGGAGGGTGGAACCCTAGTTCATCCCTCTGCAGGGGTGGGGTGCTTTTCACTTTTTAGGGAAGATAATAGGAGTGTTTCCATGACCCCCCACCACATGTCTAGGTCTGTCCCAGATCTTTCTAATAATGAATAGTTTCTGGTGAATTAGCTGTCCATTTCCTTTGAGGGGCCAATCTATTTAAAGGGGGCAGCTCTTTCCCACTTGATGAAGACAGCAGCTCTGTCTAAGCACTGAAGCTGGGTGTGTGGCCCCCTCACTGCAGCACCAAGCCCTCAGGGCCTGTTCTCCACATGCTCTCCCTTCTCAAGAAGCACAAAGTCTCTCTCATTCAGGGCTGGCCACAGCCTGCCAGAGCCTCTGACACTTTTAAATAAAATTTCTCTCTGGATTGCTCCCAGATGGCACTGTGATACAATACAATACTATAATATCAATGATAGTATAACAGTGTACTATAACAGTGATACTATAACACAGGGTGGGGGTGGAGTACCCTCACACTTCCTCCAGTAATTCTCAGCCTCGGGTGGGCCTGCTCCCATCAAACTGTTTCTTCAGGCAGCACTGCCCTGGCCGTCTCTCTTTCCACCCCCAGAGCTCACATCTCCTGAGATGAACTGTAGCCTCCTTAGATTCTGTCCTGCTCTTGGTTCCTGTGGCAACTGGGGTCAGGGAGGCTACAGTCCCTTCCCCAGTAAGTACCGCATTCTCCAAATCCTGGTTCCTGGCAGTGGTGGGGTGCACAGCCCTGCCGGGGTGGAGGGCACAGAAACATATTTGGACACTGAGGTGCAGGAACTCTGGAGGCTTCTTCCCAAGGAAGATATTTTAAATTCCTCAAAATGGCTCCCACCCCAAATCTGCACAGCCAGAAGTGCTGGGTTGGGCAGCAGCAGTGGCAGCTGCTCCCCTAGAAGAGCCCGGCCGCCTGCTCCCGAGTGCCCTGCAGACAGGCAAGCTCTTGCCCACTCATGCACATGCCCCATACTTGTCCACATACACCACACTCACTCACACATGCTCTCACTCACTCTCAGCTGGATTTTTGAGTCAATTGCTCTGTGGTTTAGCTGCAAGACTGGTCCAGATCTGGGAACAAGTGGATGGATCTAGCCACTCTGTGGCCATCTTGGATTTCCTCTTGGTCCAAGGCTTTTGTTTGGTAAGAGTTTTTTGATTACTAATAAATTTCTTTAGTAGTTATTTTTCTGTCCATATTTTTAATTTCTTCCTGATTCAGCCTTGGAAGACTGTTTGTTTCTAGGAATTTCTCCATTTCTTTTAGGTTGTCTAATTTATCGGCATAAAATTGATCCTTATATTCTTTTGTATTTCTGTGGTATTGGCTGTCACTTCTATTTCACTTTTTATTGTATATATTCATGCCCTCTCTCTTTTTTACATGATGAGTATGACTAAATGTTTATCAATTTTGTTTATTTTTTAAAAATATGAGCTCATAGTTTCAGTGATCTTTTCTATTCTTTTAGACTCTTTCATTTAGTTCTGCTATCATATTTATTTCCTTCTTTCTACTCACTTAGGTCTCTGTTTTTCATTTTGTAGTTCCTTTAGGTTTAAGGTTAGATTGTTTCTTTGAGATTTTTCCTATTTCTTGAGGTAGACCTGTATAGCCATGAATTTCCCTTTTAGAACTGTTTTGTCTGTGTCTCATAAAGTTTGGGTTGTTGTGTTTTCATTTTCATTTGTCTCAAAGTATCTTTTTATTTCTTCCTTGATCTCATTGCTAAACCATTTATTGTTTAGTAAGATGTTATTAAGCCTCCACATGTCTGTGTGCTTTTTAGTTTTCTTCCTGTAATTCATTTCTAGTTTCATATTATAGTGATTACAGAAGGTGCTTGATATGATTTCCATCTTCTTAAATATATTGAACTTGTTTTGTGGCCTAACATATGGCCCCTTTTGGAAAATGTTCTATATGGCCTTGAAAAGAATGTGTAGTCCACTGCTTTTGAGAGAATTATCCTAATGATATTGTCTATCTTCTTTTTAACATGTTACTTAAGGCTGATGTTTACTTGTTGATTTTCTGTGTGATGATCTATTCATGTGAATGGGGTATTAAACTCCCCTATTCCAACTGTATGGTGTCACTCTCTCCTTTATATCCGTCAATATTTGCTTTACATATTTAGGTGTTTCTATATTGGGTGCATAGGTATTTATAAGAGTTATATCCTCTTGTTGGATAGATCACTTTATGATTACAAAATGCCCTTCCTTATCTCTTGTTGCAGCCCTTGTTTTAAAGCCTATTTTGTCTGATATAATTATTTCAGCCCCAGGATTTTTCCCATTTGCATGAAATATCTTTTTTTATCCTTTTACTTATAGTCTGTATACATCTTTTGATCTGAAATGGGTTTCTTGTAGGTGGCTAAATGGTTATAAAATAAAAGACCTATACATATAGGTCTTTTATTTTATAACCATTTAGCCACCAAAGTCCTTTTTATGAAATGTATTGGGTTGCCCTGGCTGGGTGACTCCATTGTACACCAAAAAATGTTGCAGGTTCAATCCCTTGTAGGGGCACATACCTATGTTGCAGGTTCAATCCCCGGTAGGGATGTGTATGAGGGCAATTGATTGACATTTCTGTCACATCAATGTTCTTCTTTTTTTCTCTCTCTTCCTCTCTCTCTAAAATCAATTAAAAATGTATCCTTGGGGGAGGATTAAAATATTTATTGGAGTAACATTTGTTAATAGGATCATAAAGATTCCAAGTATACAATTCTATGATATATGATCTGTATATTTCATTGTATGTGACCAATCCGAAGTCAAATCATCTTCCATCACCATATATTTGTCCCCCTTCACCTTCATTTTTGCCCCACCCCGTTCCCTATGGTAACCACCATACTGTTGTCGGTGTCTGAGTTTCAGTTTCATATCCCACATATGAGTAAAATCATATGGTTCTTAGGTTTTTCTGATGGGCTTATTTGGCTTAGCATAATATTCTTAAGGTCCAACCATGTTGTAAATGGCAGTATTTTATCTTTTATTGTGACTGAGTATTATTCCATAGTACATATATTCCACATCTTCTTTATCCAGTTCTCTATTAAAGGACACTTTTGTTGTCTCCATGTCTTGGCCACAGTGAATAATGCTGTAATGGTCATAGGGGTGTATAAATCTTTGTGAATAAATGTTTTCAAGTTTTTCACATATATTCCCAGAAGAGGGATTGCTGGGACATATAGTAACTCTATTCTTATTTTTCTGAGGAACCACAAGACTGTTTTCCACAGTGGCTGTACAAGTTTATATTCCCACCAACAGTGAATGAGGGTGCCTTTTCTCTAAAACAATTGTTATTACCTGTCGTGTTGATAATAGCCATTCTAGCAGGTATGAGGTGGTATCTTATTGTACTTTTGACTTGCATTTCTTGAATAGCTAGTGAAGTTTAACATCCTTTTATATATCTATTGGCCATTCATATGTCTTTCAGGGAGAGGTGTCTGTTCAGGTCCTCTGCCCATATTTTATTGGATTGTTTTTTTCTTTGTTTGCTGTTGAATTGTATGAGTTCTATCTATTACATAGATCTGTTATGTCTCCTAGTCTTGGCAGAGTGGCTTTGTGTAGTGGGTTTTTGTGAGGCCCCATGGCACAGTTTCACTGGTCACCTGAGCTGAGTGCTCCAGGAGTGTCCCTGGTGTGGCTTGTGTGTGCCCTCCTGTTGTAGTTGAGCTTTGATGCTGATGGCTTGTTAGTGGGTGGGATTGACTCTCAAGGCCGAATGACTGTGACAGCTGGCCATGACTACAGCTGACACACTGTTGTAAGGGTGCTGACCCATGGAACAGGATTCAGTTTAGCCAGGCTCTGGCCCCAGCCTAGTTTGCCCTCCAGATTTATCATCTGTCGTGATGGTTCATTGGTACTCTGGTGTAGTCTGAAGCCAGCCACCAGGTTTGTTGGTCCTGAAGCTTCTTGGGAGAGACTCTGATGCAAACCAAGTTCATCTGCCATTTATGCCCAATTTGGGGCTGTCTGGTGAGAACTACAAAATGATCTTTGTTTTGGGTTGACACTTGTGCAGGGCTTAGAGGTGCTTGCCAGAGGTTATGTTAAGAACCAAAGCTGACTGTTGCTAGTGCTATGCTTGGCATACTTTGGTGGGTACCACAATATGAGCTGAGGCCAGTCTCCAGGTATACTGGGTTTATGGCCACTTAGCTGAAGCTACACTCCAACCCAACATTGAATGCAGTTTATGCCAGGCTTGGTGCCACCTTATGGGTGTTAAAATTGAAGATGAGACCAGTTGCCACTTCTGTTGTGATTAAGGCTACTTAGCAAGAGGTACAGGTCACACCAAGGCCAGCCACTACTACTTGTTTGGAGTTTGTGGATGCTTGAGAGGTTTCAGGAAATTTTACAGTCAAGCTGAGCCTGGCCACTGATCTGGGAAGACCACTGAAAGAGTCTTAGACTGGGCAGGTGAGATATGTATGGCAAGGTCTCAGGAAGTCACAAGGGTGGGGTCAACAGTGTTTGCCAGGTTAAGAGAGATCTCATACTTGGCACCTGCCTGTACTTGCTGGCTGGGTGGGGAAAGGGCTCAACAGAAGAGCAGTGGCTTCTGCCAGCACTTCCATCTCTAGAGAGAGCTGCCATGATCCCTGCCCCTCCAGCTCTTGCCCTTTCAGTTCCTGGTACTTTTTGAGCTGCTTCCCTGGCACTGGAGCCCAGAGTGAGTTTGTGAGTGAGCAAGTCCATGCACAAACCCGTCAAAAGGAAAAGCAACCCTCCATCTCACTCAGATGTGACTTCCACTGGTTTTCATAGCCAAATGTTATGGAG
Organism: Desmodus rotundus; assembly: GCF_022682495.2. Classification (NCBI taxonomy): domain Eukaryota; kingdom Metazoa; phylum Chordata; class Mammalia; order Chiroptera; family Phyllostomidae; genus Desmodus; species Desmodus rotundus. The sequence goes on along the minus strand of NC_071394.1, from coordinate 50,733,837 downwards.
ATCTTCTCCTTGGCATTTGTGTTCTATGGTTTTGGGACCTCCCCATCCAATGTCTCTGTCCCTCCTATCAGTTTAATTGTGACTTTTTCTTCATATCCTTAGTTATAGGACTTTTGTTCAGTTAGGCTTTAGGTTGTTCTATAATTTAGTGGTAATTTTGATGTGGTCATGGGCGGAGGGAGGAGTGCTTATCTATGCTGCCATCTTGACTAGAAGTCTTCATCATCTTTTTTTTTAATAGACTTTATTTTTAGAGAAATTTTAGGTTCACAGCAAAACTAAAAAGAAGGTACAGAGATTTCCCACAGATACCCTGCCCCATACACACACAGCCTTTTCCGATACTGACATTCCATACTAGAGTGGTACATTTGTACAATCTACATTGACACAACTTCATTTAATTTTATCATTCACATTGTGGGGGAAATATTACTTTAAACTTTATCAACAAATTAATAAATGAAATGAAACATGTCAGACATAGAAACTCATCCCACCACATTTTCCTAATTCACTGCATGGACAATTATAAGAAGCCATTGTCCTTTCCTTCTAGAATTATTTTTCATGAATGGATTGTGTGATGTTAAGTCTTTGTTAAAGTTTGTGAAGATAATGCAAATATCTGACTTTTACTTTTCAAACTGCTACCTCTTATGTGATGAGCTATCATGGGCCTTGTACTTCAGAAACCAATTTTCTAGTGTGGGAGGTGTGTGCCACTTAACATCCACCTGAAGCCACTGGTACACATTTAGAAATGAGCCCACAGTGGGGTCCTGTCCCTTCATAGCATGCTAGAATAAAATAGCTATTTGTTTTCTAGTTGGCACACATACCATATTTTATATATAAATACATACATATATATCATGAATATATAACTAAATATATATTATATATAATTATAACTGCATGGGACAGGGCATTCCTTGTATATGCTCTGTTTTAAATTTTGGTTGCATTTAAGAGAAATACTGAGGCTTATGAGTAAATATCCAGAGTGACATTTCTCAGAAAAGAATAAGAACAAGAAAATATACTGTATTTACTTTACTTTTTTTTTCTATGTTCAAATATTTTCACAAGGATATTAATCAACGAGTTATAGGAGTCTCAGGCACTAATATCTCTAGAAATCAGGCATTTTCTAAAACTGAAAAAATGCCACCACTGCAGGCTGCTCATGAAGATTTACTTCACTGTGGCATTCAGGTTTTCCAAGCTCACCCACAGAGATAATTTCTTCATCCATCTAGCTTTCTTTGTAACATAAATCTTTTAACACGTCAGAATTTGCTACTCTTGACTGAGGAATGAATATTTCTTCATTCAATGTTTCTTCTGTACCTGCATAGTACTAGGTATTGCAGTGGGCACAAAATTAAAGGCATCTACGTAATAAACCCAGAGAATTTTGTAATAACATCATTGTGGGTGTTATAAGCAAAGTGCTATAGGCATTCATGGGAGATATCTCTTCCAACTTGAGCATCAGATGTTACCCTGGAGCCAGAGTATCACCTTGGTCAGCATTCTTAGTCCCATGCCAGTTTTAATGAACCTGCATTTTAACAAGATCTGTGGGCTATTAACATGCATATTAAAGTTTGAAAAGCACTAATTTCTTTAGTACTTACTTGGAAAAGCTAGTTTTCAATGGTGTCAATATGCAGAAAAGTAAGTGTCTGGGTTCCTTTGGATTTATCTTGATCTGTGAATTCTTGGGGTCATTAATGATTGCATTTCTTTTTGATGAAGAGTAGCATAATTCCAAACAAACAATTTTGACAGTAGTGTAGCAAAAAGCACAAGCCTTGGTCATTTGTAAGTCTTTGATTTGACCTCTTGAAATTGTTTGAAATCAACTAAATCTTCCTTAAATATTTTTCCAAGACCATTAGAAAAAGAATTTATGTAATGACATTTTAAACACCATTTATATCCATTCATAGATGACTCCCTAGTCATCCAGAGCATATTCTCAGAATACTTAACGATGTCTCAAAAATCCAAATTGGTCAACTTCCATATGTCACACGACGTCTTGCCAGTTTGATTAATTGGTAACCAACATGCTGAATTTCCTCTTTGTTGTTTTGGTTAGTATATTCATACCCTAATGTTCTCTTGAGTATCCCTAACTCAACACAAAATTATTTAACATTATTTCTTGTTTCTTCTCAACCCTCCTTGAAGGAGTACATTAATTTTAATTCTCAAGCACAACACTTCATTTCTTATTGTTATCTTTTAAGTAAACTATCAACATTTGACCTCTTATTTTACTTACATTATATTGCAAACTTAATGTTTCTGACATCCTGTAACACTTTTCCTGCTTAAAGTGTGAACTGAAATAAGTCCCACAATGTTGACAAATCAACTCCCTACAACCAAAATATGGTAAGCTTTCATTTTAAAAATTTTCTCACAACAGGTGACTTGCAAAACTCCAGTGCAAACCCTCATTTAGAATTTGACTGGTTTGTGTGGCAACATGACAGTAGGGTCATAGCAGCCCTAGGCCTGGGGCTCTATCAATGAGTAGCTGTGTGACTTTAGAGAATTGTTCAAAGTCAAGTCTGGACTAATAAAAAAATTTTTTATAAAGCACTTTCAGATCTGGCCTCTAAATTCACCACTCTGTCCCCTGCCCCACCCTTCACTACCTCCTTCCCCCATCTCAAAGCATAGCCAAATTTAACCTCTTACTTTATTCAAACATGTCTTCTGAGTTCCTCTTTGCCTTTGAACCTCTCTTTTGCTATCTTTTCACTTGTTTTTTTTCTTTGCATGATCTCTCTCCTTGTTTCTTTCCTCCTCCTTGAAAGAGAAAGTACCTTTTCTAAGCACCCCCACCCCCAAATTTGTTCTTCCAGTCTCATCACCATACTATTTTCTGCAGGAAATCCCATGCCCAAAGACACTTCTTATTTTTTTCTTTGTGTAAAATGTTCTTTCCATCTCAACTCTGTTACAGGATATTCCTAGCAAAGTTCTCTTTCATCTTTCCCAGATGGGATTTTTACTCACTTTAAGGCTAATGACTAATATCATCTCCTTCGTGAATTCTCCCAATGACCTCCCAGGCTGACTGATACTTTTTTTCCATTGTGTACCAAAAGCACCTCTTTATCTGTCTGTCTTAAAGCACTTTTACTTTTAATCATAGCTATTTTATTATTCATTCATCCATCTGTCCACTAAATCAAAAGAAAGCAGATTTCTTCCTTTAAGTTTACAGTTCAGTTGGGAAAACAATAAAAAAGGACCAAACTATATAAGAAAAAACTTTAATTAATCATATATAGTTCTTTCTTTTTGATAAAGACAAGAAATCTATTTTATTCACTTGTATCCTTAGTACATGGTGTTACTTGAGAAATATTTCATTTCATGTTTTCTAACAGAATTTGTTTTGAGAATAAATAATGTAATTAGTAATTAATTGTAAATGAATTTACATTTTATATATTGATTTTCTAGATCTGTCTTAAAGAAACTGCAAATTTTTGCTTCCAGATTCTTAGATTCTTCCACTAGTTCTAACCTTTTAGAGTTAAGACTGTTGACCCAACAGAGCTACCACTGCCCCTTAACTACAAACCAGCCTCCTCTTGCTATTACCATTTTAAATGCATTTTTCTACTACCAGTAAGTGTTTTCTTCTACAAATATATTTTATGAAAGTATCAGATATACAAGTGAGGTACTCTTAATTTTGTGAACATCTCCCTTGATATCATTTTCATTGAGGAAGAGAAAACAAAACTGGAACAGAAATGCATAATGCCCTTTTCTGAGCTTGCTTGTATGAAGGGATCAGCCAACTAAATCTATTGATAGGAGTGGCCTGTTGCCACAAGATCAGAAAGTAAAGCCACTGATGGACATGTGAACACTTAGAATAAATCAAAGGCTGGGGCAGCCAAGTACAGAGCAGTGTAGATAAGAAAGAATAGTTTGGGGGGTTTATTTCAAGATCCTCAGTCTGAGGCATGAGAACTCACTCCATCTGTGTGGGAGGCACACATGGAGATTTTTCTTAAAGATGGAATGGGGAGTGTGTCTCTAGGAACTCATTCAAAATCAGGGCAGGGGAGTGAAACTTGTATAGGGAAAAGATTTACAATATACCTCTGCAGGCTGTTCTTCATCTTTATCCTCCTCCTATGTGGGAATCACAGAGTACACTCTGCTCTTCCAGGTTGCCCCTCTGAGAATATAGAGGCTTTAGACTCCTAGATACCTCAAAGTATTCATGACAATTGCTCTAGATCCTCTAAGGATGCTGCGTCCTTGTAGGTGAAAGCACACAAAGCCTTCCATTTGTCCTGTAGGATCACAGCTCTGGGTTTCTGAAATGCAAGACTTGCAAGCCAGCACTCTCCTTGGTCATTTTCAAAGAAATGTGACTTCCCATCATAACGTGCTCCTTGATTTCCTCCTACCTCACTGACTCTTCTCATTGCTAGTTTCCCCAGTCTCTAAACAACAGACTCTCACGGTACATCCTTGATCCTTTTTGCTGGTAATCCATTGGTGATCTTATTCAGGCTTTTCATACATTTACATATAACTGAACCCTGTCTTCCCTGAACTTCAAAGGTATATCTCCAATGTTTTAGTCAGCATCTCCATATGAGTCCTTAATGTGTATCTCAAACTTAATACATCCAAAATTAAAATTATAATCTTCTCTAAATTGGACAGACCCACAGACTTTCCCAGGTCAATAAATTAAGAACCAAAGCCCTGGAGCCATCCTTGGTCCTCTCTTCGTACCCTATATGCAAACTCTGAACATTCTTATGGCTCAAAGTTCAAGATAAACCCACAGTTTGACCATTTCTCACTATCTGCATTACTATTTCTATGTTCCCATACCATCATTACTCACCTAAATTAACATAGTAACTTCCTCACTGATTTTCCTGCCTCTGTCCTGCGCCCCTTACATTTTGCTCCACAGGCAGCCAGAATGACTGCATTTAATATTCCCGAGTACCTTCCATTGGTTTTCCCTTTTCTCAAAGGAAAAGAAAAAATCCCTACTCCAGCCTGATCTCTTCATTGCCTCCAGTACATGGAGCCCCTCCCTGGACTAGACCTGCCAGTGCCTCAGCCCTTTGCCTAGAAGGCTATTTCCTGCATAGCTGCATGTCTCTCTCCCTCACTTGCCTCAAATGAGCAAGGCCTTCCCTGACCTTAGGCTTTAAAGTGCCAAGCTCTCATTTCTTAGTTTTCTATATTCTTAATAAAAAAGATCATTTAAAAAATCATTACTGTGTTTCTTATCTGTCTCCTTTCATGGTAATGTAAGCTTTCTGAAAGCAGAAACTGTTACCTTTTATTTCATTGATAATATCTGAAATATCTAGAATAATACCTGATGCATATAAAGGGCTAATACAAAAAAATTGCAGGTGCATGCATGAGCAAGTGAGTGAAAGTCAGTGCAGTCAGTGCGTTGCTGAATACCAGGGAGAAGGGTGCTGGGATGTGCCAGGGAGAGCAGGCAGCGGACTCACCAGGGATCACCAGGAGGCCAGACCAACAGCTCTTGATGAGCCCTGGACTTAGTGAGAGAAGCATGGTTCAGTTTCAAATTTGAATCTCCTATAGTATGACTATAACCTAACTTCCGAGATTTTTCTGTAAGAGGTATATCAAAAAGATTGTACTTTCACTTGATGGTTTTCAAGGTGGTGGCAGCATAAGTGGATCTTGCAAAGCAAATTAAAATGACAATGAGATATTTTACACCTGCCAAGATAGATATCATCAATAAATCAAGAAACTGCTGGTGAGCATGTGGAGAAAAAGGAACCCTAATGTACTGTTGGTGGGAATGCAGACTGGTCCAGCCACTGGGGAAAACAGTATGAAGTTTCCTCAAAAATTGAAAAATGCAAGCCTTTTGACCCAGCAGTCACACTGCTGAGAATATATGCTTAAGAATCTGGAAACACCAATTCAAAAGAATGTAAGTACCCCCAGATTCACAGCAGTGTTATTTACAAGAGCCAAGGTCTGGAAGCGGTCCAGGTACCGCTTCAGTAGATGAGTAGATAAAAAAGTTGTGGTACAATTACACAATGAAATACTCTGCAGCAGAAAAAAAGAAGGGAATCTTGCCTTTTGTGACAGCATGGATGGACCTGGAGATTATTATGCTAAGTGAAATAAATTGGTCAGAGAAAGACAAATACCATATGATCTCACATATATATAGAATCTAATGAACAAAATAAACTGATGAACAAAATAGAAACAGAGGCCTGGATACATGGAAGAGATTGAAGTGGAGGGGGGTACTAGCTGAAAGAAGGTGAAGGGATTTTTCAAAGAACATATATGTATAACACATGGACGCAGACAACAGCGTGGTGATGGCCAGAGGGAAGCAGTGGGGGCTGGGGGGAGGGCGGCAAGGGGTGGGGAATGGTGACATCTGTAATAGTGTCAACAATAAAAATAAAGAAAAAATTTGCATAAATGTGTTCTGAGTATTATAGAAGATTCTGTCTGGAATAAGACAGAAACTCACAATTTTTGATAGGTAATGACCTAAAGGTCATGAAAACACAATATTTTAATTCCTAGAAGTAGATTTATGTAGGAGGGAACAATGGAATGAGCAGTTAATTCTGGCTGCTGGTTTGACCTCAGGAAGGATTAGAATTTATCCTTCCAAGGAACTCCTATGGGCATCTGTAAAGATGAATTAAATGAGATTGAATGGAAAACTCTTTCAGTAGCTTAGTTATTGGCCTGCTGTGCATTTGAGTGGCTGGGGCGTGGGGCCAAGCGAGGGACGATAGGTAAGACCAGAGACTGTCCCTTTATGTATATGAAGGTGAATTCCCTCCATCACTTCAAACCCACTTTCATTTGACTATCCTTAACAAGATTGCCTCATATGTGTGCATGTATGTGTGTGTGTGTATAAAATATTGTTCAATTACAGTTGTCCCTATTTTTCTCCCATTACTCTCCCCTGCCCTAACCACTCCCTACTTCCCACATTCAATCCTCCCCTCCATTGTCTTTGTCCATGGGTCCTTCATACATGTTCCTTGACTACCCTTCCCCTTCTTTCCTCCATTACTCCCCCCCCCCACCTCCCCTCTGGTCACTGTCAGTTTGTTCTTTATTTCCATGTCTCTGGTTTATTTTGCTCACTTGTTTGTTTTGTTGATTAGGTTCCACTTATAGGTGAGATTATATGATATTTGTCTTTCACCCCCTGGTTTATTTCACTCAGTATAGTACTCTGCAGTTCTATCCATGCTGTTGCAGAGGGTAGGAGTTCTTTCTTTCTGTTGTATAATATTCCATTGTGTAAATGTACCAGTTTTTTGATCCACTCATTTGCTGAAGAGCACTTAGGCTGTTTCTAGCACTTGGCTATTGTAAATAATGCAGTTATGAACATTGGGGCACATAGGTTCTTTTGAATTGGTGTTTCAGGGTTCTTAGATTGCCTCACATTTTTAAAAGCAATGAAAAACCATGTATCAAAAGAAAACTTATTTTCTAAGATCCAAATGTCTTCAATGTTATGATTTTGTGCTTTAATAAATTAAGGTTTAATGCTCACTTTATTTCCATATTTAAAACAGATGCAAGAACATTTCTTGACAAATCTGTAGACCAAGCCTGCAAACAGGCTTTTAACCTCATGATCCCTATTATCCATGGAAATATCCTTATAAATAATGATTTATAAGATAACTCACAGAAGTCCACCCAGCTCAAATAGTAAAATGAGCATCCTGAGTCCTTCCATTCCCTGAATCACTGTCTGTGTCTCAAGAACTGTGGAAACCACTGCAATGTTTTACAGGATGTGAACATGTGCTGATGTCCACCTTGTCTAGATACGTGAACTCTGGCTCAGAATTGGGTTTCTAGTTGCTTAGGTGTTCTCAAGAAAGCACTGCTGTATAATATCTTGAGTGAGAATATGATTTTTTAAAAGTTTACATGATGGAATATTACACTAGAATACATACACTGGCGAAATAGTCACTCACTTCTAACCCCAAAGGTGAATGGAAATATAGCAGCATTCCATGAGTAGCCCAGGAAGGTGGCCAACTTGCTGGGTTAGAAGACAGCAGAACTATGTTTGGGCCAAACCTATCTGACTTGGTGAGGCTGAGAGAGGTGGGCAAGGAATACATTCTCAGAAGCTGGTGGTGGATGGAAAGGGAAGCACAGGCATGCACATGGAAGGGGTTGGGTTACAGGAAGTGATGTATAGAACTTTTCAGCTTCATTTTAAGTTGAGTGTTTCTAAATCAAGCACAGCTTTTAAAAGCAAGTTATTTCTGATTCAATAGGGTACCTGGCTGCTAAAACATCTCACAGATTAGTGTGTGTACATATAATACTTATACATACACACATAGAGAGAGAGAGATTACACATACATTTATATACATGTTACAATTATATATCCAGTAGGTGACTTCTAGGTCAGTATGCACTTCATTATTTCAATACTTGATCCTCCTTTTATTTTATTTTTATTTTTTAAATTTTATTTCTTCCTTTTTATTGAATTTATTGAGATGGCACTTATTAGCAAAAGATTCCCCTTTTAAATATTATACCAGTATGGCAGCAAGTTCTGTGAAATGATTCGTAATGTTTTGGTGAAGTTGAGAAGGATAAACAGAAGCACTGCAAATAGCAGATAATTCTTTTTCATAGTAAAGCCTTGGCTATATATGTAGGTTTTTATTTTTTTAGTTCAGGGAATTAAGAAAGCAACCTAGATTTATGGACCGTATATCTGCATCAAGTAAAGGTGTTGTCAGAGTAATTTTAAAAGCCAAAAAATACCATATTACTCATATTACTTGATGGAGTTCTACCTTCGTGTTTGCATATGTGCATGTTTTGTTTTGTTTTCCCTCAGTGGGCATCTCTTTACTTCGTATTGGTGTGTCTCTGTCTCCTAGTCCTTCCCTCTGTAAGTTGCTCTCAGTGTCTCTCTTTCTGCTCATCTTTGACTATCTAATTGTGCCCTCCCCACCACACTCACACTCTCAGTTTCCTTTCTTCTTTCTTTCCTCCCTGGCTTCCTTCATTCTGACCACTTTAATCCCATACACTTCCTCCTTCTGTCTCCCTTTTCCCTTCTTTTATACTATCTTTTCTTCTGCAAATTTCTACTCTAAATATTCATACTAGACTAAATGTTCATACTAAATGTCCTTACTTGAAATTGAGAAAAAACATTCTTTTGAACATTGATAAATATCTATAGTAGAAACTACAACAGAAATTGTCAGAAGAAGAAATCAGGGAATAATGAAAAGGTCAACAATAATAAAATCTATTCTGGATGACAAAAATAATGTGCTTCTCCTTCTCACTAAAAAATAATACAAATATAGCCCTGGCTGGTGTGGCTCAGTTGGTTGGAGTGTCTTCTTATAACCACAGGGTGATGGGTTCAGTTCAAGGTCAGGGCACATACACTTGTGGGTTTGATCCCTGGTCGGGGCATGCAAGAGAGACAACTGATCGATGTTTCTCTCTCACATCGATGTTCCTCTCTTTCCCTTCCTTTCACTGTAAAAGCAATGAAAAAATACCCTTGGGTGAGGATAAAATAATAATAATAATAACATATATATATAACACCTGATAAAATTATGTATGATTTTCACCTAGAAGTAGTGAGTTTCAAAGAAGGCACTATATTGTTTTCTAACATGCAAGGTATTATCAACTGCATGTGTAAACATTTATTCTTACATCAAAAGTTTAAAATTATGTTAAGCTCCATTCTCTGTCATTCTTAATAACTATCCAAAGCCTGCTCCTTACAAAGAGTTCATATATGTACACCTTAGGAAAAAGAAAAATAAATGTTCATGCCAGCGAACAGAAAGACGCCTATACTTTATTCATTGTAGTAATAATTAGACCTTTGTGTTTCCTGATCTTGATTTGAAGCCCTACTAAATTAACTTGATTTTATTATGTGACCCTGGTTTGAGTGTTTCTGGGGATGATTAACCCACAGTAACAAAGAAGCTCCAAACCCCTATAAGCTAATTAGTTAATGATTTTAGTTAGTTAATTCTTTTTATTAGTTAATGATTTTTACTTTGTGAAGGAATGGGGCCATTTTCATTAATAAGGATGTGTTTACATCATAAAAATAATAGGAACTTGGTATTTGGTAGATTTGGATATGGTACACAACAGAGATAAACTCCCTATAAGTTGCTCACAGTAAACTTTTCTCCCTCTGAGTTGTCTAATTCAAATGATCTTGAGTTATTCACATGATCATGAATTAAAAATTAATTACCTTTGTTACTTTTGTTCAAAAGTAATTTAGAGCAGAGGGATTTTTGTGTGTATTTTACAATCACTGAGACTTTTTCCATTCTGATATCCCCATTCAAAAATGAGAGTTGAAAGAGAATTTTTGAAATGGAATTGTGCCAGTGCCTGGATAGTGGTTCTGCATTCTATTCAACAGCCTCCACTGAAACTTCAAGTTCTCATTCTGAGCAGCAGATAGCTGCGATTCACTCCAATCTTTAAGTTTTCTGATGAAGTTAACTTTCTTCTTTCTTTAAAAGTGCGCATGAAAGGGTTCTACTTCTCCTCCAACAGTAGGAAGTGCTTACATAAGGTCTAGGCGATCAGAACACAAACTCCATAACCTCTAGGCAACCCCAGGCACTGCGCTACAAACAAATATCGGAAGTATAAGTAAGGTGCAAAGTTAGGGAGAGGGCATACAGGATGTCATTATTTGCCAGACAAAATAAAATAGGATATTGACTAAATGGTAGGGTAAATGGAGGTTTTCTGCATCATTCATGGGTTGATTTCAAAATAATATGAAGATATTTGTATTCAGTATTTCTTTTTCTTTCAAGTTTGAGGTTTGGGCCCTACAATCCTTTCCTCCAGGAAAAAGCTGAGGCAGCCTGGCTGACTCTCCCACAGGAAGCAGGAGGTACTCTGGCCTACTGCGCAGTCCTGTAGACCCAGCCTTAGGCCGTGGTAGGGAGGAAAGGAGGAAAAACTTCCAACCTCCTACTAGGAGTGCCTTAATGTTTTGCTTTTTAAAACTTAATGATTTTTGCAAGCGTATTATACTGACAAAATTTCTGTTGGTGATACAATTTCTATATCAAATTATAGGAAATACCGTGCTAGGAAAATTAAAGGAGGGCACACTTTATTTTCTTCTAAAACTGGAAGAAAATAGGTGTCTGTCAATCCACAAAAAAAATGAGTGTATCTAATCTTATTATATACTAACATAATATGCAAAAATACAGTATTTTCATCTCTATTTTTTTGAAATTTCATAGCTGTCATTACTATTTTATGGTTAAGAACACAAGCTTCAAGTAAAAAAAGAGTCACTTTGAACTACATTTTATAAACACATTTAACTTGAATTGTCATGATGCTATTATTACTCAACCACATTTAATTTTTAGCAGATTCAATCTGTAATAAGATACTTGTCATAGATCAACTAAGATGATGAAATAATCCTCTAAAGTTTTTTCAAAGTAAGGTTTATTTTAAATATCTTCCCAAATATAGTAATTATTTTGGCAAAGCAAATACTCATACTATGTGAGTCTCATTTTTTGTATTTTTTCCTGACCAAAATAAGATAACATATTTAATTTTTTAATACTTTTAGTTTTATATGGCCTTTTTACAAAATTAATATGGCCACATAGGTTTTATCTTTATATACTTCAGACAAAGTGTTTCGAAGTACTACTCAATAAATTAAAATAACAAGCAGTCGGGCTTTAATGAAGCCAATTTACCAGCACACGATTACAAACCTCCTTCTGCTTTAACTTCGTCCTGAATTGTGTCAGTACCTTGATTCTCAAATCTGTAGTGACTATCTCTTCGCTGTCTTTAATTTTCTGGTTTTATCTTAATCTATCCAGCTTGTACTCTTTTGGTGAAATTCCTATGATCTATCATATTATGTTTCTAAGGAGGCCAGTGAACTGTATATATATTGCATGAGTAAGCTGTGGCTATACATTAATTGAATTCTTTAATCAATTTATAGGCAATTAAAAGGAGTTTGATGGCGCCCACATCATTTAACTGAGATACAGTGTTTGTCTTTGGATATAAATTGGAGAAAATTTTAACCTTGTGTTAGACTGTATTCCCAATGCCAGTGTGTTATTTTATGTTTTAATTAATGATTAAATACCTGTTTGCTTAAAAATTTTGGTTCTTGTAAAGATTGAATTATCTTTTAAATTACGTAACTGTTCTCCACAGAGGGCAGAGTTTGGAATTGATCAGTTAACTTACCTTCTGACTCGTTTTTGTATGTCTTGCAAAAGCACCCCCTCGGTGGTAAGGGGAACTAGAAACAAAAGCTTGCAGGGATCAGTGAACTCTTGTTCCAAGGAGGGTGGCCCAACCACATTATCTATACATTCAATGGATAGCTTTTAGAAGCATCTCCTGGTGAAAGGCATTTCCTTAGGTTCGTGTTTGCCCCGAAATCATTTTTATATGCTTACATCTGAGTGGAGTTCAATTTCAATGAACATTTACTGAACATGTTACTAAGACACACAGGCCTTATATTATGCACAGGAGATATCAAAATGAACAAGAAACAGTTTTTGTTCTCTTGTAGAACTGTCCAGGTTACCGGGAGAGAGAATTACAATTCAGAGGTTTAAGTTGTATAATCACAGTAAATGCCAAACTCTCTGGTGGAATAGAAGCAATGTGTTTTGATAATGTTGCTGGAGTGACATCCCAAAGGAGGGAGGGTGCGTTCACCCAGCACCAAAAGGCAGCAGGAGGTTAACTCCACCTTACTATTACCACACAATGCAGAACAAGTTTTTATTTTCATTATTATTAGTAGTAGTAGTAATATTTCAATGTGGCATGTAAGAGATTGACTGTTTTATTTTTTTTAAAAACTGTTGTGAATACTATGTAATTAATATATCATTCACAAAACAATCTCAATTAAATGAGGAAAAAACGTCTATCAGCTCTGGCCTTAAGGAAAAAAATCCTCCCCTTTTATAAACCTGGTATTATCAAATAACCTTGACAATGGAATCAGTGTTCCTTGACAGCAAACCAACCATCAATAAATAGCAACAACTTAAAGGCTGAATTTATGACATGAGTAATAGGAGAAGCTTTAAATTATAGGTTTACTGTTGGGCACACTATACCTTGACATATCTCTGTAAATGTGAGCATGGTCACAAGACTCTGAGACATCGGTGAGAGCCCTGGCTCATGAATTTCAGGGACTGTGCTCAAAAAATGAACAGTACCTCTATACTCCTCACTGCATACAAGTAAATTTGTCCCTTGTGGTGTCTTCTGCCTCTCTTAGGAATCAGGAGTCTCATTTCAAATGAACATGGGACTTTAACTTTTCCACAGGGCCCTTTCCCTAATTTCCTAAAAGTTTAGTCAAGTAGCTATTGCAGAGTATCTGGGAATCCATAGCACAGAGTCCCAGGTCAGAGTGTCTCAGGAAGGGAAGTGACCACTTCTTCAATTAAAAAAAAATGCAGCAAGAATATAGCATTACATAAAATGTGATATCATGTCTTAGGAAAAAATGACTATGCATTGCTTAAATTTTTACCAGAAATGACTTAGGCATTTAAGGTACTCTGTTCATTTTGTGAAATGTTCAGTGGGAAAATATTAAAAACTCAATTTCCTAAGGCATATTGTTAGCATTACATTTTTTTAAAATAGGTTTTTAGATTTCAGTGGGTGGTATTTTAGATCATTAAAAGGAAGCTTATGTTAAAACACAGCAAGAGGAGTATCCATCCTGTCTACTTCATTTCTCACCTACTCTTTCACATATTGCTTGTGTTACTCATTTCAGAATAATATCCTCTCTTGTCAGCTATGGTTGTCTTATGTGTTTACTTTCTCTTCATAGTGAGATCACCAGTTCTTAGCAAGTAGACACCATCTCACACTTTTTACATTTTCATTATACCAAGCTAATAACAAGCTCCTTGGAAATGTCACTGAAGTATGTCACTTTTTCAGTTTTTCAAATTGAATATATAATGATAAAGATTCACCAGAGATGTTTATTCTACTGGAGCAACATGAAAATCATATGTCACAACAATACTGTATTGTCAAATAAATTAACATGTTTTCCCACCATTGGTCTTTAAAGTCAAAAGAACAGCTCTTGGTTTTCTAAATGGATAATAATGAGGTCTGTCTTCACCTTCTTGTTTCAAATGGAGTCAAGAGCAAACCCACAAACTACAGCCAAGACTGTGTATCCTCTAGGCTCCCAGAACAAAGACTGCAAGAAGAGCTATATCCAAGTTCTGTAAGTCCAGAACGAGCTCCACAGATATCAGCACTTCCAGCCTAGCGACCAGTACCTGCCTTTAACCCCCAGGGCTAACCTCATCATGTTATTGCCCCATGTTATGTTCCCTGAGAAACAGACTAAGATAGAAACTTTAACACAATATTGGGGGGGGCATGCTCCTGGGAACAACACCTGTTAGCAGAAGGGAAGCATGACTGGGCAGGGGAAGAAGTTGAATTGCAATGCAGTTGCAACAGAAGTCTCAGACATTCCTCCTGGGATCTCTGGTGCTGGGATTGTTCTTCAGAGTTTGTTTTGCCTTAAGACAAGGGTGAGTTTGGACTGCCCCCAGGGGGATGTGATTTTGTGGTAGATAGTTCTCTGACTAAGGGCAATTTCCAGAAATGGATTCAGCTGAAATCCATTGGCTTCCAGCACTCTCACTAGGTGGGTAAAGTGAATACCTTAGTCCTGAAGTAGGAAGAAGGTAGTGGTATGCGACAGTGTCCAGCACAATGTACTCCTGCACAGTTCACATATACTTGTTTTGTATATTAAGTTCACTGTCTACTTAATTTTCTTTTCATCCCCTCTATCCTTGCCAAGTACTTCTACTAATCTAAATGGTTTACTTGATGGTCCATGTCAGAACTTCATCCTTAAGAGATCTGAACCCCTGGTCACTGTGACCCTCAGATTCTCTGGTTGCTGTACATATTGATTTGCTGTCAAGTGTGGGCCAGGAAAAAGCAGAACATACCTCAGTAGATCACTTGGGTCTCTGTCCCCAAAATATTCATGGCATCCTTACTGCTCCCAATGATCAGGGTCAGTTACTCATGCCGGGATAGTGACTCTTTTCCTTGCCTGCTGATCTCTAAGTACAAGAACCCCAAGTGACTAAAAGGCAGTCTAAATTTAAACTTTTTGAGGACTCACACTGTGTGCCCTGGTGGTGGAAGCATTCTTCCTTTGGGAGCTATGGTTGTCAGATCCACAGAGCCAAGATTTGGGGTAAGAAATGTACAAATCCTTCAAGTTGGTTACTGAGAGTCATGGCAAACCAAGCCACTCCTAATTTCATCTCTTAGTTCCTGGACCCATATATTCTGACTATCCAGGATATAGCATTATGTAATGATCAAGAGTACATATTGCGTCCCAGGAAGATACCTCATCTTGTCAGGGTATCATCTCCAAGCCAGCAACTCAGCTATTCCTTCAAGAAGTCATTCCACTATGCTACCAAACTGGCAGTTTCTGGGGTGCATATTAAACAGTGTGTCCAATAATTTTGTTCTCAATGTGATCTTTTTAACTGGGTCCCTCGGTCTAATGAGATGTATGAAAATTCTTGTTGGTAAGACAAACTTCTGTAAACCCTAAGATAGTGGTACTGTCTGAGTTTCTGAAGGCAGAGAAGACAAATTCATATCCAGGATATATATAAGTTCCAGTCAAGTTGAATTGCTGTCCCATTCAGAGTGAAAAGGATCTAGTGGCTGGTTGGTCTTTTGAAGGGATGGTATGATATTGGGTGTGTGACATTTATCTCTGTTGCTGGCAGATTGGCCCTTGAGCTGTGAGAGTTCAATCTTGGTAGGGGCCCATGCTGTTGTGCCTATTCAACATCCCAATCCCTGCCACTAAGGCTTCTCCATAATGACACCATTGTGCCAGCATATGAAAGCTGAAGACAGAGGCTGGCTGACTTCTCCTTACCAGGCCATTCCATCTAAATGGTGATTTAATGCTAATTCCTTGGCATATGCTCTCCGATGGGTGTCATCATGCAAGGCAAAGACTTCCACATTTCATCCTAACTCTCACGTATTCACCCACACGTGTTTTCCTCAGCCTTCCTTGTCCTTTATCTTTGAGCTAACATATTCATCTCCTTGTTCCTGACTGTTTAAGCTATTCACTTTGCTTACGAGTTCATATATTTTCTAAACTTAGCAACTTTCAATCCATGCAAAGTGGAAGACTAGTTATACCCTTGCTTTGTCCTATAGCTCTGTCCATTTGGGAAGGTTTCTTCTATTCCTTTCAGAGCCACCCTTAAGTGGTGGCCTGCAACCCATTTTCAGATTGCACTCAGATGCTGAGCCAATGCACTTACCAAGCTCATCCTTTTTCTTCCTTTGTATGATATTCACAAGCCCTCCGTGTGGCCCATTTGTGGCAGTTGAGCACAAGGTACTGCCATCAGAATGGTGGATGTCATGAGGGTCTGCTCATATAGCTTACTTGTTCCCTTTAGATTTGTTTCAGCCCAATATTGGACCTTTTATCTTATGATGGATTCCTTCTGGGCCTGCTTGACGTTATGACTTGGTAGATCTAACACAAACCAGTTCAGGACAGTCAGTTCCAGTTTCATGGCCAGGGTTCTGTCTCTACTAGGGCTATTTATTGAGTTATGTATAATTCTTTACTGCAAATTTACTTGCTCCAGAGACCTGTGGGCCTGTGTTGTGATTCTTCCATTAGATCTTGCCGTAACCTGTTATCTTGTCCTTTTACTACAGATACCTTCAAACATACCATGTGCTCTATCAAATTTTATGTCCAACTAGCAAGGCTGCCCATAGTGCATCCAGGACCTGCTCCACAGCTCTTTTGAAGCTGGTCACCCGCCTCATCACTCAATTCATGGGTCAGAGTGGTTTTTCCAAGTGTGGAATGCACTGTCCCCAGAACCTAAATGGGTCAATCTGGCATATGCTTTCTTCTCAGTGGTAGAAAGTGTAAAATGAAATAATTTGTCTTTTATTATGATGGGAACACCCAGAATGCCCCAGGCTGCTGAGCCTCTAAAAATTTCACTGATATGGTGTGCCCCTGAATCTTTGTTGGTTTATCTTCTACCCTCAGAAACAAGGATGTTTTGCCAAAGCTTCTAAAATGACACTTTTTGCTAATCTGTTCTTTACATGGTGTCATCAATGTAATATACCAATGTGATGTTTAGGGGGATGTCCTCTTATCTAGGTCCCTTTAGACTGTATTATGATGGAGGACAGCAGAATTTGCACAGTCCTCAACAAGACTACAGATTACACCCCTTTTTATTATTGGAATGCTAACCTCTCCTGCTTCTGCTCTCTGATAGGGACGGGAAAGAACATATTTGCCACGTTAGTGATTACAAAACCCATATTTGAGTCTCTGTTAATCGCTAAAGTAAATATCACGTGTTTTAGTCTAGCAGCTGCGGAAAGAACAATTATTTGCTTGAGTTTGTGGTAGTTTACTGTTGATTACTAGGATCAATCTTATTGGGGTCCACACTTGTGAATTTAATGGGAAAATTGTTAAGGACCACCAACCATGCATTTTCTGCGTTTTAAGGGTGGCTCTAATTTTTGCCATGCCTTCTAGAATATAATATTTTGGATTTACGATTTTGGTGATGGGAAGGGAGACATTTTAGAGGTTTCCACTTACAGTTACTACTTTATTAGCCAAGAAGTCAGTGCATGTTTTTGCATTTCCCTGGAGATGAAAGAGCCAGGACACCTCTTCATTTGTGTATCAGCTCTTTTGTGATGTGCCTGCCCACATCTTTTCCCCATCTTTTACATTGATTGTCGTTGTCTTATTTATTTGGAAGATTTTTATATATTCTGTATATATAAGTTACTAATAACTTCTCCCACTCTGTGGCTTACTTTTTCACTCTTACTCTTACTGATCTTTCAAAAGCTGTTTTGAAGGGCATAATAGAAGGACATGCATACTGTAGGAGTAGAGCTCCATGAATCTTCACAAGGTGAACATGTTTGTGGAAACAGATCAAAGCAGAATATTGATAGGTAGTTCTACTTACTGGTTGTTATACTTTGGTAAATAAAAGTTTTTAATCTTAATGTATTCTAACTTGTCTTTCCTTTAAATTACTGCTTTTTGTAAACTCCTTACAAAATCTTTGCTAAGGTCATGAGGATATTGTCTCACATTATTTTCTAGAAGGTTATTGTTTTACAATGCATGTTTTGAATCTATAATCCTTCTGAAATTCTTTGTTGTATATACTATAAGATAGAAGTCAAAACGTTTTTTACCCCTCAGATAGATATATCCAATTGACCTAGAGCTGTTCATTAAAGACTCACCCTTTCCCAAATGATGCCTTTTTCATAACTTGATCACATATATGTGTATCTGTTTCTGGACCCAATAGATGGAGCATCTGTCTATTCTGTTTCATTGGTCTATTTGTTTATGCTTGTCCCAATAACAACCTATTTTAAATACTACATATTTATGATAAGCTTTGACACCCAAAACTATCACTCTTCCAACTTTGTTGTAGTTCTCCTTTGAGATGATCTTTGCTATTCCTGAATCTTTACATTTTCATAAAATTTTTAGAATTAACTTGTTAATTTGGAAAAAAATTCTTCTTGGAATTTTTTTGAGGAATTGCATTAAATCTGATAGATAAATTTGGGGAGAATTCAAATCTTATAATATTGAATCTTTTATTCCATGAACATTTAATATTTTTCCATTTATATTTTAAATTTTCTTAAAATGTCATTTGTTTTGTATAAATTTATACATCTTTTGTTATATTTATTCCTAGGTGTTCTAATTTCTATGCATCATAAGTGGTTTTATTTTTAAATTATTTTTCTAATTTTTTATTGCTGATTTATAGAAGTTCAAATAATTTTTAAAGTGATATTTACTAAATTTACCTCCTTATTTTAATGTTTTAAATGTAGATTCTTTAGGGTTTTCCTGAAACACAATCATGTCTCTATAAAAAGTAATAGTCTGAGATATTTTTTTTCAATCATCATACCTTTTAAATTTCTTTTTAATTCAAATTCATATGTTCTGGTCCCTTTCCATCAGTCTGTGGTATTCTGTCCAGTTAGAAGAAATTAGTAGAAATACCACTATGGATTTTCCATGGAAATATTTGAGCACATAAATAGTTTCTTTGGACTCTGGGATTAATAACTTCAAATCGTTTTTCTGTTATATCCTTTTGGTGAAAAGTGCTCAGAATATAGTTATTGCTGAAACCACATTTAAAAAAAATTCTCACCCAAGGACACCCTTGTTGATTTTGAAGAGAGGAGAAGGAAAGGAGAAAAGAGAGGGAGAGAAACACGGAGGTGAGAGAGAAACATTGATTGGTTGCTTTTAGTACTGCCCTGACCAGGGACCTAACTCGAAATCTAGGCATGTGCCCTGATCAGAAATCGAACCTGTGACCTTTCAGTTTGCAGGACAACATGCAACTAACTGAGCCACACTAACCATGGCTAAAGCCACATTTTAATTTAATTTAATTTTTAAATTTTTATTGTATTTGTTCCATTACCATTTAGTCCCCTTATACTCCCTTCCCTGTCGCAATCCCCACACCGTCGTCCGTGTCCATGAGCCGTTTTTCCTTTTTGCTCAATCCGTCCACTCGCTACCACATTTTAAAGTGTTACAGATCTTCTGAAAACTTGCACTGGGAATTTATTACTGTGCAAGTAAGAGTTCTGGAAAATAAGCTGGAAAAGTGTTCTGGAGCCCAGTGCTTATTGGACAGATTTTGGGGGTTTACAGTTCCCTAATATGTTGTACTCTTTTTCTGAAACCTGAAAAGTTAATGAATTTGACTTCTAAACATACTCCCAGCACTGAGTTTATCATTATTGTTATCTAAGTGTTGTTTTCTTCAACTATTTGTGGAATACAATTTCAGTCATATATTGTCATCACAGGGGATACCATTTTGAATTCAAATTTGTGTTTCTAAATGCAAACATTTCTCTAGTGTATAACCAAAAATTTCCCTTGGGTAAAAATTCAGATATTTTAAAGATATTTTAATAAAATCACAATGACAGGTTTGAAATATGGTGTTAAAAAGTATTTGGTGCATTGATAAAGTTCCCTGGAGGACTCTGGATGTTTAAAGCAACAGTTTGATTGAATAGAACAATAAATGCAGGGGTATTTTTTCTCTTTCTTTCTCATCTACTAGAAAAATATAGATAATAGAGCTCATTTATTTCCTTAACATTTCAGAGCTCTGCAGATGGGAAAACACAACCCAGTGGAAATTATTTCTGGCAACCTTGAGAAGATATGTTAGCATTTTGTGGCATTTCTTTCAGTGACATGTAAAGCATGGCTTTCCCTCATTGCAGTGTCACAGTGAAGTGTCACAATAAAGCCAAAATAGTGTGCCCTCAGGGAAAACTAGGGAAAGGGACCATTTTCCATGCACACAAAAAGGGTAATATTTATTATGAAGCCTTTCATTTTAGCTCCAAATGCTGCCAGGACCGTAGCTACTTTGCAATGGAGAAGTGCACAGAGTGTGAGATTTAAAGCAAATGTTATGTATAAATCTAATGTAATTTATGTAAATATAAATAATATGTAGAAAAGGAAAATGCACTTATGGACATACAAGCAAGCATAAATCTGCACAGCGTGCCAGGGAGATAGTTTGTGATGTTGCACAGCGGCAGCATCAGCCTGATGTGGATGGAGTCCAAGGAGCACTTACCTGCGAGTCAGAGCAGCTCTGTCTTGACCTATTTTTGTCCTTACCAGAAAATGTATTTTCTTTATCTATAACACGTGATATAAAAATTATTATCCTTGTTTGATGGATGAAGAATTCAGTCCTCCAAAACATTCAATTACTTGTTACAGATTACACAGCTAATGTTACTTAAGGAACTTCATACGCATATCAAATGTAAATATATTTTAAGCTAAATTTGTACTTTCAATAAAATCTTGTATTTCCCCTTCATCCTTGCACACTTATTATTTGGACCCAAATACTAAACTTGATTTTTATTGCCATTAAATATCACTTCATTAGTTTCATTCTACTCCTCCATACTATGGACCTTCCGGGGTCTTAATTACACTTCACAATGTGTTTTTCATTGCTGCAACTCAGTAGCATCTCCAGGGCTAATGAGCATCATATATATCTGCACCCTAAGCATTGGGCAATGCCCTGTGATAGGCAGCTTCTTTCCAGTTAGAAAGGTAGCTGGTTTATCCAGGTACTGCTTCACCCAATTGTCAAATGGATATAGAAATTGTCCAAATTCATTGTTTCGATTTGGCAACATGCAGGAGAGAGCATGAGCCTTGGGGCCTACAGCCTGGGATTCAAATATCAGCACCACCAACTACCACATATGTGATTTGGGGAATGTAATTTGTCTTTATAAGTAAACGTTGATAATGATGTTAACAATACAAAGTTTGTAAGGATCTGACAGGTAGTAGATGTGCAGCCTCATTCATCACCCCAACCATCAAAGAAAGAAATGACATTTTTCTGACTGACCAGTTCTTTTTATCTACCCCTTCCACCCCATCTCCTTGGTCAGTGTTTCCAGCACTGACAGATTTTCATCTTCATAAACTTTCTCAGCCTCTTTCCCAATACCAACGTTATGTTTACATTCATTTTTAGGATCCACTTCTTTTTTCCTGGTTTAATTTCTTAATGATATTTTTCAGGACCTTCTTTCATTTTATATAAACCTTCTTAGTTTGACATAATGATTTAGTGGTCTTATATTTTTTCTGAGCATCTTCTTGGAAATTCACTTGATTTCGGACATTTTAACTAGGGAAATTCTTGAGCTCTTTTTACATAACTAGAAAGTTTATCTCCCCTTGATATGTTTATTGTGTCCCTCTTCCTTCCAAGGTCCATCTCCTTGACAAACAAGGCAAGTGTAAGGGTAGTTCTGTGTCTCTGTGCTTGCTCTCGTTATACCATTACCTCACGTTACAGGCTGTTTGCCTTGACACATCTGCAGGTTCAAGCCATGAAGTTTTTGTTTGCTTCGGCCTTCTTGTAAAGACATGTTTATATTCTCATGGTCATCTGGTTATATTCTCTTGTGCTCTATCTTCTGTACATAGTCATGTAAATTTGGACTCACCAGAAAAGTTTTGCAAAAGCACATTAGTTTATTTACGAACTACACTGTTCTCCTCCTCAAAAAAATTTTAAATTCTCCAATTTTTAATTATTTCTTGAGAAATGTTTAACCCTCTTCAATAATCTTTCCTTCCAGAATCTTTTTTTCTTAGAAGGAATACCACATTTTTTTCTCTAAAGTTTTAGTCTTCTAGATCCAAGGATTCTCATATGACTATAATCAAAGAATTGTCAGGAATCAGCCACAATCTTTGCATTGACATTTCTAAGAGAATAATTTAAGGCCTTTACCTATTTAGTATTATTACTATGTACTTAATCATTTTTTAGTGATGGAGTAAGTCATATCATTACTTTAAGTCTAAGATTCTCTCTTTTGAATATTTTTACCTACAGCTGTTGCATTTTTGTTCCTAAAGCATTTAATAAATATCTCTCATAGACTTACTGTTGGCTAAAACCTCTTGTCTTCCTGAATCTTGTTTGCCAAGGCAATATTTGTCTTAACTTCAATACACAGTGTGGTCTGTATTAATTCTGAGTAAGCTGTGTGTAGCAAATCTATTTTGAAAGGTCCGCCTTCAGGAGCACTTTTAAATAAAACCATATAAGAACAGGAGTAAGGATAAATTGTAGTCTATTTTTGTGAAATCCAATCTTATTTCTCCTCCTTTTATATATTTGCTCTGTGTGCCAAATGGGTGAGAATCAAAAGGTAGAATGCCATGCAGCATCTTTTCACTTTTGTATGTGCGTATTTGTGTGTGTGACTAGAAATGGGTTGGTGAAAGGTTCAGAACTTGTCCTCTCTGTTTCTGCTCCTTTCTTTCAAGTCAAAGCTCAGGATGTGGCATCTCAAGTTGATGTGCAACTGTGGCAGAGATAAGCAGTTTGGGTAGCAAACCACTATTGAAAAAGCTTGCAATTTATCCATACTGGACATTTTTTTCTGTCCAGTGGTATATTTTTCACATTAGCTGTTTCTTAGGATTAGCAGACCAGTGCAAATCTTGTTTCATCCCTCTCTGGGTATTTAGTGTACTACCAAGCAAAGCACAGATTAACATATGCTTACTCAGGATTAAGGAAGATTTTTTTTTTTAACTCTTTTATAGGCAGTAAAATAGAATCCACAGTCGATTCAATGGATGGGCTTGAGTTTTTTTGTGTGTTTGTTTGGTTTGGTTTGAGGTTTTTTGTGTGTGTGCCAACAGGAAATCCTAAACATTTAGTCCCAAGTTTCTACAGATTTTGGGTTAGCTTCATGAATGTCAAAAGGCAAATAGCAATAAACTATTTTACCATGTTCTTAATTTGCCTCGATCACTACAGTGCTGCATACGATTGCTCCATGGCAAAGAAGAGGAGAGCTGAAGAGCAGGCCTTGGGTGTTCCTGTCAACAAGAGAAAATCCTTGCTGATGAAACCCCGACACTACAGCCCAAACATGAATGGCAAGGAAGAGCGTGACTCCAGGACCGAGGCGGAGGAGGACGATGGCCTCCTGGAAGCGGATGCTCACCCTAGCACAGGTAGCAAAGAGCAGCCCAAACTTATGTGGAACACACAGCTTGTATGTTACAATTTAGGAACAAAATTAAACATTCATTTCACTCACAATCCATTCTTTGAGGGCTCATCTCTTTGATCCTTACTCAAGGATATATTTATTTATTTTAAAGAGAGAGGAAGAGAGAGACAGAGAAACATCCATCGCTTGCCTCCCAGACATGCCCCTACTGGGGATGGAAACTGCAGACTAGGTAGTGCCCTGACAGGGAATCGAACCTGCCACCATCTGGTGTATGAGAGGACACTCCAACCCAATGAGCCACTTAGCCAGAGGTACTGAGGGCTGATTTTTATCTGGAACTATGGCATGTCTAAAGACAAGCACCAGAGAGTCCTTTCCTAAGTTCATTTTCAAAATGCAGGGTTGGACTCTGCCTCCTTTTGAAGAATGTAAAAGATACTAAGCCTTAAAGTTGAAGAATACCTTGACTCCTAAATAGGGTAGATGTCTAATGCTGAAAGAATCTTTCAAAATAGAAGGACAAATTTAAGCTTTAAGATTTTTAAGATATAACATACATAAAACATCTGTTTTTATTTCAGAAACATATATAGAATTATTTAGTTATACTTGGTGATAACAACATGGACCAATGCAGGTGAACTGTGACCTTAATATTTTCAACATTTTTAAAATAAATATTTATAGCAGTGGACAGCAGAAGGGACCTAAACTTGTTGATCTAGCATCTCCTTCCATAGGAAAATGATATATTATAGAAAATGTATCACTATGCCCATTATTTTCAAAATAAATCATTTTAACTTACTCATAAGCACACACTGTTTCATGAATTCAATTCTTCAGTCATTCATTAAATGCCGTTTGCATTCTAAGTGATCTGTAGTTACAATTTCAGAATTTTTGGATGTTTCTCCTCAGGTCACAGTTACTCCCAATTGTCCCTGACAGTCACAGTGCTTCTAGGAATCAGAATATCACCAACCACCTCATGCATGAGGCTGAAATTGAAGGACATGCAAAATATCTCAAAAAATTCATGGAAAAAAATGGAAACCTAAATCTTATCTTATTAGAAAGTGAAATTAGGTGTATGGGTGTTCTAGTAAATAAACTTTTTTTTCAAAATGCAACATTATAGGAATCAAAATATACAAAATATATTGGTTTTTGAAAAGAATATATTATACAAACCAAAGGTAATGAGCTTTAGATCATAAGTATCTATTGTATATGGAATTATAGTAATAGTAGTAGTAATAATAGATATTAACAGAAAAGATGTAAAAGCATATTGACGGAATGAGCACGAATATCAGATCAGAATCAACAGATCTCCAGTAATCTGGGCTTGCAAGTAGTTTGAGATTCTGTAGTTAAAACAAAATTGTGTTCTGATTTGTCAATGTTTAAGTAAATCTTCTGACTTTTCTATATTTAACATATGGCTTAAAGCCTGCTGGCTGATCTGTAAATTATAATCATCCATGACTTCTTTTGTTTCCTTGAGCTGGTTAGAATTTTCTTGATTCATGAAAATTGCAGTTTGAATCTAGAAAGTCTTTGAATCAGTGTGGTTAGATGAACTATATCTATTTCTGTCCACTGATTCTATTATAGGTGTGATCAACATAGATGCTTAATATTAACCAAGAAAATATATTGTCAAAATGTACTCAGCTAAAATTTCAGTTATAAACACTACTGGACATCCATGTTCAAGTTCAAAAATGTTACCTAGTATTTATATTTAGTACTAGAACCACCACTAATAACAATGAATATGCTGAAATTCTAGCAGTAGTGGCCATTGTTTTTGAATTTTTAATATATTCCAGGCACATAAATTATATCATTTAATCTACCCAACAATGACATGATATATGCACAATTGTGGACACAATTTTACAGATATGATCATTAAGGACCAAAGAGATTTAATGTTTAAGGTAATGCAACTTGAAAATATTAAAAAAGACATAATTACAAAACAGTTGAAAGACAAGCGAAATAATTATTTCTCAGCTACCCATGCTTCATAATCTAATTCTCTCAAAGCTCTGACTACCTTTAGAAATCAGACTGGGCAAAGTTCCTCCAACATTAAATGATCATGTCCAGAAATGGCAGATCACAGGTGCTTCTATCCCTGGTCAAAAGAGCAAAACTCTAAGTTATCTTGAATCCTTTGAGGAAGTTACCCCTCACCCTCCAGGAAGAAAGAGAGCTAAGGCAGGGCCCAAAGCCAGTGTAAGGGCTTTTCATCTCTTGTCTCGTGGATTCCTGGTACCCCAAATACTTTACCTGGCCAGGTGTGTGCTCAGTTGCATCGTCATTAGTTCAGATGATGAAGAGAGTATACAAAGCTCATGAAAGCTCAAATCATGAGCTTGTATCCATTTAATGGCAAAACTACACCCCATTCCCTCAACTGGCTATCTTTCAAAGAGCTGTGGTATTATGCAGGTGGATGTTGAGGGCCATGGACAAAGCCGTGAAGATACATATTCTTCACTGGAGCAAAGAGACTATCAGTTGGTAAGACAAGCATACACTTTCCCAACACAGACAAGGAAAGAAGGGTCAACTCAAAGTGAGATGAACCCACCGTGGAACCCCCCATTTATGATTCTAGGATCTCTCAACAAACAACAAATAAGAGAAAAGCCACTCTAATTTTGAATGTTAAAAGGCAAATTTATTTTTCAAGACTTCTTTGCAGCAACTTATATATATATAGAAGCCTAGAAAACTAATTTACCTGTGAAAGTAACTTAGTTATAGAAACAGAACAAAAATATAATTATAATAAAATGGAGTTATACTTAAAGAGCCTAACACAAATGTGTTGCAATTTTCAGAGGATTTCTTTTGTTTAGGTGTTTTGATGCAAAAGAGCTGACATACTGGCAAGAATCCATTAGTATAGACATTCTAGGATTACCAGTACCTCAGGGTAGAGACTTTGGTTTAAAATCAATAAACAGATGTGAACTTTTACACATTAGGCAAAAATGTTTATTTTTTTCACTCTACAAGGAAGTGTCCCAGCTCCAGCCCCTTCAGCCTTCACCACATTGTGAAATGTACTCAGGACCCAGCAAGGGCTGTCCTTGGTAACTGCCCAGCTCTCTGACTGCTCCTGGAAGTGCCACTTAGGAATTTCCTGACCTATATTGTTGTGGCATTATGAAAGTAGAGGTGGAGTTATTTGTTAGTTTTTGCTTTATTGTCATATTTGTTTTCATATATTTTTATTTATAATTTTGGAGTCTGTAAGTTAGCTAATATTCCCTCTATAAATTATATGCTGATATCTCCTTTATAAATTCATTCTTGAAAATATTCAAACCTGAGAAAATAATAGGCTACTAGGATTCTGAACAGTCTCCTCAGGGTTTCTGATGTTGTAAACACCAGCTGTGATATATGTCATTACTAGGCTGTGGAATCTGGGGGTAGCTTGTTACAGAGGGACAAGCATGGAGCTGGGAGGTCATGGCCCTGGTCCTAGATCTCAGGCCCCTACTGGTTAGCTGTGTGATCTTGAGTACTCCCTTAGCTATTTAGAACCATAGTTTCCCTTTTGTGAAGTGGAATAGAAGGTATCTTTCTTGAGTTATTGTGAAGATTAAACAAAACAAAGAATTGAACACCATGCCCAAAACATATCAGTTTATTGTCCTAGATCATCCAATCATTGGATAATTGGATCCAATCATTGGATCATCCTCATTTTAAAGATATGGAAAGATAAGGACCCAGGACTCACTCACAAGACATGGTCCTGATAAGGTCACTCAGGCAGCTGGAGGGGAGCTGGCCACACATCCCCAGTCTCTGGACCTCACACCGGTAAAGGTTTCCCTCCACATTGTGCAGTTTTCCAGGGCAGTTGGTGAACTTTGCCACAGCATGTGTGGCGTGGGTGTTAACCTGGCTGAATTTTCTTTGCACTGCATATTGTACCATTTCACAGGGCTTTGTCTCACTACTTAATTCTAAATAAAAAACAAGCCCCACTTCATTTATGTGGTGGGCCCTGTGTATTCTCTGCCTTTACTACCGTTTTACTACCATCTAAAATAGTATCTAGTGAAGGAGGAAGAGAGGCATCATTTACTGAATACCTGTTGGGTGTCCCCTGCTTTCCATGGGCTCCCGTGTGACGTCTACAGTGTGACGCCTACAGTGTGCCTCACTGTATGAGTAGGACGCCAAGATCACAAATGTTAAAGGTCCTGTTGTAGTTTGAACAGAGACAAGTGCCAGGCCTAGAATCAAACCTAGGCGGCACTGACTTTAAGGGCAGGTATCTTTTAGTGATTTCAGTGGCAAAAGTGCGAAAGTCACTAGTCCACCAGGGAACATAGAAACACACCAGCATGAAAAAAATAGGCAGCCCATTACAAAGCTAGAACAAACAAGTGTCTCATCACAGATCTGTCAAGTGAGAAAGCTCACTCAAGTTTTTTTTCCTTATAATTACAGCGAAAGCCAGAGGGGCACGTAGGAAGTTGGTTTGCAGGTTTGCAGACCATCCCTGGAAACTATCGCTGGCGATGCACGTAGGCACGGCTATCGGCAGGACTCCTCTTTTTCTGAAGAATAATTAATAAATATTTTCTTTTAGCATATAACAAACAGTTGAACCAAGCAATTATGTAAACTGGAAATGACCCAAAATGCTAGCAGTTGGCAGCAACACAGTGAAGTGCATTGTCGTGCACATGTGCATTTTTGTCACTCCTGCCTCTCTGGTGATCTGCACTTAATAGGAATATTTTAAACTATGTAGCTAAGCAACAGAGGTAATTGTTGCTTTCTAGAGCTTTTGTTAGCACTCTACCACAGCCCAAATATGCATAATTAGGTATAATGTCTATAAATCATTATTGTACACATGTGGGTAGTTAAGTGGAGTGAGAGAATAGTTCAATGAATTGAGCATATTCACTGAAAATGCTTTTTATTTGTTTTCTGTAGTTCATAATACTTTAAAATTATCATAACCCTTTACACTTTCTCTTAATCACCAACCGTGATATTGAGAAAAACTTCATTTGCATTTTAGACTATGTTTAATATATTATTTAAACCTGGAGTTCCTCTGATATGAATTCAGGAGAGGATAGACCATCCTATCAAATATTATGTGCTTGTTTATCCAGCCTCTTTTCTAGGAAGTAAAATGTTAAATTTTTCAGTTTATGTTGAATAGATCCCAACAAAAGACTGCACCCTATAATCAGCATTATTTAAAGGGGCTAGTGTTGTGACTAAATTCTTCCCTTCATCCAAAAATGCTTTTAGTTACTATGGCAATATTTACTTGATCCTGGCAGTCCAGTGTTGATTTAGGGAGATAATTACCAGAAAGGAAGATGATGGAGATGTATTTTTGAGTGTCCTTGTCAGAGACAATGTTTATTAAAAAAATTAAATGAGACAAAAAAAGGCTCATTGTCTTCTGCACAGACACCCTCACCCACAGCCCTCACAGTGGATGGCTGTGCTTTCCCTCCAAAGATGTTTATTAACACAGAATGCACTTCTCTTGGTGTCTGTAGCAGTCTTCAAGGTGGCTTATTATTTTATGTTGCCCATCCCCCATCCTGCCTTTTGAGACATAGAAATGGTCCTCCTCCTTCTTCTTTTTTTGTTATAGTGTTCATTAAGAGCAACACTGATGGGTTGTCTGGTGCATTTCACAGCCTGGTGTGTGCTGGGTGCCCTCCTCCCCAGAGTATACCTGGTGCTGGCCAAGGATTAGGTCACCAAAGAAGCTGCACCCTCAACTGGTGTGTTTGCACTGGGACACACACACACACACACACAAGGTCTTATCACCCTACCTGGGCCACAGCCAAGGATGAAACGGGCAACACTAACAACTGCACTGGAACAACAGAGGGCCAGTAGACTGCCCCAGACAGCCCGGAACTCGGGAGCCTCTTCCTGGTCATGGGGCTCCTTGACTGTCAAGACTGCAGTGGGCTCCGTACAGCATCCTCTGACCATCCCCATCTCTTGTCTCATTTGCTTTTTACACACATGCACAAAGTACCAGACCAGGAAATGTGTTACTATTTAGGATATTTTTCGATCGTGCTAATTTTCCTATTCACTTATATTCCCCTCAGCATGGAATTTTTGCATGATGATTAGGAAAGTAGTCAGGAAGTCTTGAAAGCTTCCAAACTTTTTTGGTTTTCATCATGTGCATGTATTTTATATGTTAACTAAAATTCCCTAAAATCTGAAAATATATTGGAAACACTACAAAGGTAGAAAACATAAACCAACTAAACTTTGAAAATATATTGCCATGCTCACAGAGAAATCTGATGACTGTTTCCTTCATAATGTATATTGTTGTAGATATTTGATTTTCTTCTAGGTGGCTAGGGGTGCAAATATAAGAGGTACAGTAATAATGATTTCACATTCAACATTCTGTTACTGTTATATATTTATTTCAGTACACTAGAAGCACTCTGTTCTTAATATACTGAGAATTCTAATAGCTCATTTCTTTAAAGGTGATTCTCATAATATGAAGGTCTAAGCTTTGTTTTGTTTTGTTTGTTTTAAGAAGTTGTATATTTCCCCCTAATGTTTTAAAAACTGATAGAACCTTCATATTTACATATTTCATATATTATATATACATATGTATATATGTATTATGTATATTTCCTTAAAATATTTTTGAAAATGTTTCTTAAATAATTTAAAATTATTAAATGAATTTAAATAATGTTCCTTAACTATGTTTTATTCTTGCTTTTTAAATATTGGTTTTCTTTTTCCATAGAAGAAATCATGATAAAACCTACAGATGAGAGTTTTCATTCTACTGCACAAGACAAGTCCAATGGGAAGGAAGACAGATACGGCTGTTACCGAGAGCTCGTGGTCAAATCTTTAATGCACTTGGGGAAATTTGAAAAAAATGCATCTGTTCAGACTGTAAATGAAAACTTAAATGACAGCGGCATCCAGTCTCTAAAAGCAGAGAGTGATGAAGTAGATGAGTGCTTTATGATTCATTCTGATGATGGAAAAGACAAAATCAATGACTCCCAGCTGAGGTTCTGCTCCTCCGATGACAATGAAAGCAACTCTGAAAGTGCAGAGAATGGCTGGGACAGTGGCTCCAACTTCTCAGAAGAAACCAAACCACGTAGAGTCCCAAAGTATATTTTAGTGGATAATAGCAAAGACATATTGGAAGTTACTGAAATAAAAACTGAAGGTGACAAATTTCTATCTTGTGAAAATAGGTGTGATTCTGAAACAGAAAGGAGAGACCCACAGGATGCTCACATGGAACCACTGGATGGCAAAGCCCAGGCCTCATTCCCTGGGGCTGAGGAAGATGATAACGAGTGCCTGGCAGCAATGACAGAAGAGTCTGTGGACCTGGAGAAAGCAAAGGGGAACTTAAGTTTGCTGGAGCAGGCAATCGCTCTGCAGGCTGAGCGAGGTTGTGTTTTCCATAACACCTACAAAGAGTTGGACAGGTTTCTACTGGAGCACCTCGCAGGGGAAAGGAAACAAACCAAAGTTATTGACATGGGTGGAAGACAAATCTTTAACAATAAACGTAAGACATGTTTTTTGCATTTATTTTAGAAATAAAATTGCTTTAGGGCTGGGGAAAAAATTAGTTAGACTTGATTACTTCTTCCTGATAGCTTTTTTTGACAACTGAACACAATTTAAAAGCTAATTTGTATTATAAAATGAGCAATTTTGTTTTGTTTTCCTACTCTCTAAATTGTTCTCAGAACAAGTTTGGTCAGTTTTGCAGTGTTTTCACACATGATAAAAGAATCATTGCCTCTATTTCTTTTAATTTGACTGCTGTTTAAAAGTATATAGTACTTTTTAAAAAGTACTTTATTGGGTATTAGAAGTATGTTAGTATTTATTGGATTTTAAATCATTGTATTAATCAAATCAATTCCAGGAATTTATTTTTAATTTCCCACCCTCCTTCTGGGATTATCTGACTGTCTTTAAGCTTCAAAATAATGTCAAACTACTTGAAAGTCAGGCAGGATGATCTATCTGATCCTTCTCAGGATAAACGTGGCTGCTAATCCTTTCATAAATCTATGCTATTTGCAGGCTCTCTAACTCAGGGTCCACAAATATCGGGGCCAAACT
Source organism: Desmodus rotundus (assembly GCF_022682495.2). Lineage (NCBI taxonomy): Eukaryota > Metazoa > Chordata > Mammalia > Chiroptera > Phyllostomidae > Desmodus > Desmodus rotundus. The sequence continues at coordinate 50,701,815 of NC_071394.1, read as the reverse complement.
TGAATAAGAGAGTAAATATGCTTAAAATTGTTCCTCGAACTTTAGGAATATTGTGTCCTCTCTACCCTAAAGATAAACCCCCTTCCCCACCCCAGACCCAGCCTTGCACTAGGTGGGCCCAATGATGATTCTTACAGTTAAGTGGAGTTTCACAATGGTGGTACTTAAGTGCCTAGAAGGCTTGTTTTTTTTCCTAGATGGGTATTTTCAAGGTCCCATCAGACTCACTGCTCCAGAACTTGACTTTTTTTAAAGCAAGTTTGTCAGGTGACTCTTGGAAACCCTAAAATCCGGTAGCCACAGAATTAGGGAAAATCAAGGTTGTGGCCCCAAAGCTGTGCTTATGAGAGATGTCCTGGTTGCTGACACTTATGCAGAAATGAGTGATATATTTTGTCATTTTAAATCCATTTTAGTACTTATCTGAAATCTTGTCTGATATGATCTTGCAGCTCAGAGCTGAGAAAACAAAAAAAGAATAAAATAATGTCATGTAGTAAGTAACAGGATAATGCCATGCAACATACTACCAGGGCTAGGATGGGGACAGAATGTTAATGAGTAGTGTATGATTTGGGACAGGATACTTACCTAGCTCTCCTTACTCCACTAATATGCAACTGTTGGCTTACCTGTGTGTTTTCTTTTTAAATGAACTCAAAATCAGAAAAAACAAAATTTACTTCAAATTCCCCCAACCTGTAATATACTATATTTCATTCAGTCTAAGATACAGGGTTTCCCAGTTCAATATCTCTGAAATCAGAATGATGTGCCATGATTTAATTTGTTTTTTTTCTTTCTTATCAGTACACAAAATGATGATGCTCTTACAATTAATGAAATCTTCCAGCCAATGAAATTCCTTATTTGGAGAAATGTTGACTATTTGTGCTATATCTTAAAATACTTGATGATCCTTTGGTCAATTCTGTAGAACTTTTGAAACTTTTTCTGTTTTCAAAAATTAACAAGGTGATAGAATCTGTGCTTGTAGACATAGGTCATGTTGGGCATTTACTGAATTACTCATAGGACTGTGAGAGTCAATAGTATGTCTTATTGTATAGAGCATGGTCCTGCCTTGGTGTGTTAAAAGCCTATGCAAGGAGATCCAGAACAGATTAGTATAAAATAGAGGGGGAAAAATAGTGAAACTCAGGGAAACTATAGACTTATCTTAGAGAATGCCTACAGAGTCCAAGTTGAGTATTCACTTTCCTGTTCCTTTTTCCAGATTTGGGAGGCAGTAGGGTAAGAGATGCTTTTTTCTCTGGCATGCATTCCATGCTTCTAAGTCAACACTTTTTCCAAATGATAGTCATGCTCTTCAAAATACCATCCTAGTTTTCTGTATGCATTGGGCATGTGACTGCTGTTAATGAGAGAACAGTAGGACTTTAAAATATCATTTTATCCAAGCCTTCAGATGAGTCATCAATTCTAAAATAATTTTTTAAAAAAGTTTGGCTATCCTGTTGCTACTAAGCATCTAGTGAGCCTTTAGGTCACCATATAAGTAGAGTCATCATGTAATCTATTGTACAGCATAGGGCACTAGAATGAAAGGGAGTGATATCAACAATCACACGTGTATATCAGGTGTGAATAGGACAGTCACAGACAAACCAGGATATAAGGTCACCAGGGTATAAGGTCATTATGCAGCATTTCACAAAGAAAATCAAAGAGAAGCCAGGAGGCCTGCGAGTCACTGGAGCTCTGGCTTCTTATCCTGCAAACAGGTTCTGCCCTATAGAGCATTTCATCAGCATCTTTGTTTCACCCACAGAGAAGAGGCTGGCAGACAAAGGTGCCTGATGGACTGTCAGTGGACCACACCTGGTCAGGTGCCAGCCCTGCCTTATCTCCCACACCCTCTCTGGCTTCCTGTAGACAAATAGTGTGGCAAGGAGGAGAAACACTCGACGCCAAACCTTTCAATATGGTTTAGAAATGTGTCCTCACCTGGATGAGATCCAAGAGAGGAAAGGCACCAAAATACACATTGCTGCTCCTTTTTTCTAATTCACTCTCACACGGTGTCAAACCTCCTGATTTCACTATCATCAAACTTCTAGGAATATGACTAACGGTTTACAGAAAGTACATGCCCAAATCAACTTGAAATTGGGCAACATTTTTTAATTAAATGAAATCTATATCCTTACAAATCATAGAATATATGTCAAAGCTCTTAATATGCCCTTTTGTCTCTTACAGAAAACAGAGATATTCTCTTTATCATTGCATTTAAATCCTGTCTCTCATGAAACAAAAAGGCCTGCTACTCAAGGGATCCCTACCTATTGGCTGTTCATTTCTCACAATTTACAGCTTGCTTTCTGCTCCTCCCTCCCACCCCACACCCTCCCTGCAGAGCAACTTGAAGGATCCTTGGTTCCTTCCCTATGCTGAAACCATGCCCCCAAATAATCACAGTACATTCAACATGTTGTGCCCATCCTCCCAGGACCATTTATAATCCAACCACTGGAGTAGCACCTCTCACAGAGCTGTGTCTGTGCGCTGCCATCTCCTGCCCTGGAGCCAGCTGTGCATCGGGGCCAGGCATGGAGAGGAGCACGAGTGCCCTCTGCGTCCCCCAGGCAGACCTCTGCCCCCAGTCCCATAGCCAGCAGCTTTCTAGTGGCAGAATTATACATTATTTATGTTTGCACTTAGCACCAAGTGTGTTCATTCCTGTTGATACTTCATGTTCTGAGCAGCCTGCAGCTGCCTCCATCCCCCTCTGGTCCTTTTTCCTGAGGCCCCTGAGGGGTCTGCTTCCAGTTCCTGGAAATGCCTGAAGGCTGAGTGACAGCCACATCCCAGTGACTGGTGTATCATTCCATGCACCAGTAAGGGGGCAATTTGGGCTACACCAATGCATTTAAGTTCATCTGCCATCTCAGTCATGAACATGAAAATTCTAAAGAAGCCCTCTGTTAGTTCTAACCTTGTCACTACTCATGTTCTTGTTTATTTTATACATTTAGATAACCCTTTAACCTTCAGCGATGTGTGTGCCAGGAGGTTGAAACCCCAAGTTGTCGTCAGCCTTCCCCTTTTAGGCTGCTGTCCATGGCAGGCTGACAAAATGAGTTACACAGTGTCCCTGTTCCCTGCCTGGCTGCCCCTGGGGTCCCCACCCCCACCCCATGTTCCTGGCAGTGATCTCACACCACTCAAGGCAACCTCCACTCTTTGTACTTCCATTTTCTGCAAGTCTCCCGCAAGAATGTTTCTTTGTCAAACCTTCTTCCTGTTGCCTTCGTTTTTAGTTTGCATTCAAAGTAAAATCCACAGCTCCTTTTCTGTAGCCCCTGCGTATTGATCCAAAATGGCAAACCATTGGTGTTTTGGAAAATTGGGACTCAGCAGCCTGCCAGTTGGTTGGCGCCACACAACACACCATTCTTGATTCCCTATCCTAACTCTTGTGGAAAAAGGTTCCACACACATCCAGGAGCAGCCACTGGGACCAAAAGCCTGGGGCGACCTGCTTCGTGCGTGACAAAGCCAGCGATGTCTTTCTCAGATATGATGGCTTTTTTGTTTTGTAATTTTGAACCTGGCCTTTTCTAGCCTCTTTCAATAGGAGACAGTTTTTGGTTTAAATAAATTCTTTCTTCATTCTCACTTTTTTTTTCTTTTCAGGAGCCTGTGTATCCTATGGAATTGCTTTTTCATAATGGGGCTCTAACTACAATCTGTGACATGACAACTTGAAACCATCTCTGTATTTTAACACTCCCTTGCCCTGTATCAGCCTTGGCTTAGGAAACCAAGAAAATTGAAAACACTTTTTTATGTTTCCACAGGTCTTAGTTAAGGGTCTTTATTCAAGGTAATGTGAAAAGAATGTTTATGATAAAACTGAATAAAGTGAGAATGTCACCCTGCAAGGCCACTCTATTGAAAGGGAAGGGAAAGAAGAATAACCAAATTAATCTCTCAATTTTATTTCTCTGTAGATTCACCAAGGCCTGAAAAGAGGGAGACCAAGTGCCCCATCCCCGGGTGCGATGGCACAGGACATGTGACAGGGCTATACCCCCACCACCGCAGCCTTTCGGGGTGCCCCCACAAAGTGCGGGTTCCCTTGGAAAGTGAGTACTGCTTAGCCCTAAAGGAAGTAGATGCCTTATTATAAATTCCACCACATCTCCATGTTATCCTCTTTCTCCTCTAATCTGGAACTAATAATGGAAATATAAAGTTTTTAAAAATTTTATCAAGATAATTTTCATCTAGCCTGGTGTTTAAAATATATATTAGTGTATGAACAGAAAATGTAAGTAGTGTCAGGCCCATAGATCAGGAGATGATTCACACTGAGCAGATAACTTGCTACTCATCGTTCCCAAGAGAAGGGAGCAGGCCTCACCAGGCAGGGCCATGCTGGGAAGTATCAGAGCCAGTCAGGGGGCAGAGTGAGGGGGGAATTGTGGGCAAGAGCCTTTATTGTGCTTTTCATGGGAAGAACAGAGTAAGCAGACTTAAGATTGGCTAGTGTGAATTCTTTCAGTGGGCTCTGAGGTTTGGGGCCTGTCTGTAGTTGTCTCATACCTGGCCATGGAAGATTAGGGCAGGTCGAGATTGTCCTATAGTACTAGAACCTAATGAAAGAGGCATTTGGGTATGGGCTTAGAATTGGGTGGTTTGCATCTGAAAAGTCTTTACTGTCTGTAGGAATTAGGTAGCCCTGGGAGGGGCAGTCTCCCTAGGGGTAGCAAGGCCCTGGATGTTAAAGTATCACAATACAGAAAATAGAAGTCATGGTCCTTTCTTACTTGGAGGCATGGTTTCCTTAAGCCCACATGGAGTGTTGTTAGCTTCAGTGCATCATTTAAATATGGAAAGTGCATCACTTCACTGATGTCCTCCCTACCTGCCTCTGCACTTAGGGTCACGTGATGTCTGTGATGTTGTCCCAGGACATCCTACAGCAGCTGAGGGCCCTGAGCAGGAGCAAAACTGAGTTTATCTCCCCACCTACATGCCCACTGTGAGCTAGGAAACTGAAGGAAAAGGAAAAGACTGCCTCCTAAGTTTTCAAGTATCTCCGTGTTTTATCTTCTACTTCTTGAACCTACTTACTGAAATACCTCTTGGGTCGTACAAATCACAGTGATGGGGGATGCCTCAACATCACCCTTCTCAAAAGTTTTTTTTTATTTTTTTTCAAATCACTGTTCCAAATCAGCTCAGCACTGTCTCACTGGATTAGCAGTTTCTCAAACTGATTGCCTCAGCCATACTCTTTCACCAATAATAAATGGCAGTGGCGATGAGGAGCAGGAAATGATGGGCAAAGAATCAAAATAATGTCTCTTAGAAAGTAAAGCAGACTGTGTTCAGAACTTCACACTGTGGGAAAAAGAACTATTTGACAAATCATGTTTTCTATTCACTCTAAGGAAAAGCATATACATATAGTAAGATTATGGGCTTTTCAGTTTAAGTTAAATATAAGCAGAATAGTCTCATTTAAGTCATGATAACACCATAACATGAAGTTTAGAAAACCCAAAACTTGGACAAGCTTGCTGAATTCAATTTTCGAGGTCCTTAAATGCTCATTTACTTCAACCCTAATAACTATGGGAAGGAGCATGATAGATTCAGTAACTAAATTTATTTGAATGCAAAGTTGAGAAATCAATTTGTTAGTGTGTTATATATTTATGGTATATTATCTTTCTCTTTTATGTGATATTTTGTGCTTAGTTCTTGCCATGCATGAAAATGTGCTCAAGTGTCCCACCCCAGGATGCACAGGAAGGGGGCATGTGAACAGCAACCGCAACACCCACAGGAGGTAATTGTCATGAGTTGCTAACCTTTTGCATTACAAAAAGAAGTGAGAGAGTCACTTTCCACAAAGAAAATAAGAAACTCACAATGTGTTTTCCAAATCCTGCATCCATATCAAATCCTTTACCACCTGAATACGAGGTAATCTCAATTGGTGCAAAGTAAACAAAAAAATGATCTCACTATTTACTTTCTTAGAAATGTTCATTTAGCAGTCAATTATGCTAACAAAAAACATTAAATTTGAAGACTAGGGTTACACATTCATATAGTCCTACAAGTAAAATATGTTCTCTTTTGCTTTAGAACCTCACCATGGCTGTTTTGACATTGAGAAGATTGCTTAGGACTTACCCTTAACCCCATTCTATGAGCAATAAAAGAGGCACCAAAAGGGCTGCAATATATACTGCAGTTTTGACTATAAATCAGGATGAAGCTAAATATTATAATGCTTCATGGAAATTCATCTCACTGAGATTTCAACTAACATAAAACATATGTGCATTTACATACAGATATATTGTGTTGATGTAAATATTTTTGGTGCAAATGCCAATGTTTTATGTGTATTTTATATTAGGTGTAGATTATGAGGTCAGGAGATACTATTTGATTCATAACCACATTGCCAGAAACATTCATATTCTATTCTTTGAATTTAATCTAAGACATCCGACAAAATCCCTTACATTTTCCTAGAGATCTGAAGATATCATTGCAATACCTCTAGTTGCATACATTGCAATTGGAGCGAGCACATCTCACTTAAAATATTATGAGGTTTCAGAATAATTTAGTTATTTGTCTCTTATGTAACATTTTTATTTAAAAAATGAGTTTGTTATCTACCACCTCTGAGATGTAGTTGAGGGACAAACGTTAACACTATAGTTTGCAAAACCCTTTGGGATCTCTCAGTATGAGAACGGTGCTAAGTGAACTATTAATATGACTTAACATTTAGTGTGTGCCAAGTATGCTGTGAGGTACATGCCAGAGAAAACTGTATCATCTTTTTAACTCAAATTCTCCTTTTTTTGGAAAACAGTCTTTCAGGTTGTCCAATTGCTGCAGCTGAAAAATTGGCAATGTCCCAAGACAAAAATCAGCTTGATTCTTCCCAAACTGGGCAGTGTCCTGACCAAGTTCACAGGTATGGCCCTCCTATGATGTCCCTGATACTCTACTCACACCATGCTCCTACACAATGGGTCTGTCACCTCTCATGTGCTAGTTCACTAAGGCCTGACCTCCACTCTCAGCTCCCAATGTCCATCTGAGAGGCTGGTCCAGTTGATCATACTGTCACTTAAATGAACTTCTAGACCCTCCAGAAGTTTCACTTGAAACTAATCTGTGTGCAAAAGTGACATAATGTGGATAAATCTGAAAGAAATAAAGTATATGATAACATATATTAATCAAAATTCTGAATTACGAAATGCAACCTATTCCACTGGGCAGCTATGCTCTTCCTTAAGGTTCACTTGAGCTTTCTGCACAGAGAATATGCTATCATAAATCACTTATACCACTCAAACTGTGTGATGTTATATATTCATCCTTCTGTTCCACCTAACTTGATAATTATTAATAAAATACTCCTATTGGTCCTAAGTACAACACAATCTCTGGTAGTTTAAAAGACCATACTTATACCTAAGTAGTAAATTACATATGATGACAATATGGAGTTATACATTTATTAATACAAAAATTGTATACATAAGAAAAGTAATTTCAGGATTAAAACAGATGATCAAATCTGTCTTGTTACTAGCACTCTGAAATGTAAGATAGGTAATAGGAATATTTTTGAGATTGGGCATCTCTTAATGTTTGCTTCTATAAGTTTAATTGAAAGAGTCAAATAGGTATTCAAATCACATGAGTGAAGAATATATGTCAAGTAGATGAATTTTACTGAATAACCAGCAATTTAAAATCTTATAATAAGATTCTTAGTTAGTGTTAGAACTATGCATTGTCTAGTTTTTCCCTAAGTAGGTTATTTATCAAAGCAGACATAACATTACATTTTATTTTGTTCATTTCTTAGAAAATAAATATTGTTTTAGACTAGAACACTTGTGCAAATTAGGGATATAAACCAAGTTACATAAACAATAACAGGATTAACTAATCTCTCAAATATTTTTACGTTTCAGCAAAAATTTTTTTTACCAAATCAGAGAAATATCATCAAAATTTTGACATTCTAATGAGTCAGGCATGTTTTGGTAGAAAACTAAAGTTTTTATTTCTATATATATGTACACACATATATACACACATATATACATATATACGTATACATTCTGAAAGGTATATTCATTTATGTTCTTTCACCATTAGAGCACAGCACAACAAAAGTTGTGTTCTTGTTGGCTGAAGTTGGTACTACACAGACACAATGTCCTTGATTAATCCAAACACAATAATTAAAAAAAATTAATTCACATTTAGCTTAGATTGGAATAATTTTGTTGAAAAAATTTGATAGCTACAATAATACAGTAATTTAGTTTTATATTGAAGTTATGGTCATTTAATAAGTAAAATATTGAAATACTATTTAAAATAATATTTAAATTAGCAAAAACATTTAGACTGAAGTTATCAAGACAAACGAAAAGCCTAAAAAGAAACTCACAGTTCAGGACTCTATCTGCTGGTGCCTGTGCTGCCTCGTTTAGGTGTTAGGCTCCTGCCAGTTCTGCTGAACAGGGCTGAGTGTTCGGAATTGCTTCGTCTGAACCCAATATGAAGTCTTTCCCTCACTAGATACAATCATGACTTTTCACTGCTAACTTGATTAACAGCCCTAACAAGCAGAATAGGCACATCTTGTCAGTGCCCTAACAAAAGCTATGTGGCACTTTTCTCTGAGGAGCTCAAAGTGCTAGTATAGATCCAATACACTTTCCTCATGGCATCTGCATAAGATGGATGGAAGATTGTACATCTCTCCTGCTGATGGGAGACTCAGGCACATGAAATGAAACGGCACCTCAGCCCTCCAGAACCCAAAGTACCTCCCTGCCTCTTACTCCTCTCGGTGCAGAGCACTGTGCTCTGTTGGCCGTAACCACAGCTCTTTCCCACAGTGCAGCGTCTCTGTGGGTACCCCAGGTGCCACGCATCTGATCTGTTTTAAATTCTGATGCTAATATGCTCACCAGTAGTTTTACCATATTTCTTTTGAACTCTTCAGAACAAGCTTGGTGAAGCAGTTAGAGTTCAATTTCCGATCACAAGCCATCACCTCTCCCAGAGCCACGGTGTCAAAAGATCAAGAGAAATTTGGAAAAGTGCCATTTGATTATGCCAGCTTTGATGCACAGGTTTTTGGTAAACGCCCTGTCATACAAACAGGTCAAGGACAAAAAACACCACCATTTCCTGAATGTAAGCTTTGAATTCTAATACTTATTCCAAAAATATGCATATTGTGTATGTGTGTGTTGGGGGAGTATGTACTCAAATATGCTACTTACTGCTGAGAGAAGAGAAAACATATCATACAGTGAAAAGGAATAATAAGTTGATCAGTGTTACTGATTTTACATGAAGTTACATTGAATATGATGATTAGTTAATGGACTGATTATTCTACAAGTATGATACTGTTGTTGAGTCTAAATATAATAATTCTAAAGAAATACTTAATGCACATTTGGCTAGGATTGGCATTAATATATTGAATACTGTGGGGAGGGGCGGGGGGATGGAGGAAGGTGCAGGAGAGAATAGGGGGTATAAATGGTGATGGAAGGAGACTTGACTTGGGGTCATGAACACACAGTACAGTGTACAGATGATGTGTTGTAGAATTGTGCCCCTGAAACCCGTGTAATTTTATTAACCAGTATCATCCCAATAAAGTCAATAAAAATGAAAACTAAACTAATTAAATAAATGTAAATTAAAAAGCACAAATGAACACTTTTCTATGTTTTAATAAACCTTTAATAAGAAAATATGTTGAAAGCTGAAATAGCTATTAAAATAAAGTAATTTTGATTCATAATGAAATTATGGTAATTAATAGGTAAACTATTGAAATATTACTTAAAACACTACTTAATTCAGCAAAAGTGTTCAGCCTGAAAGTAGGAAAGAAAGGGAAAAGTCTAAGAAACACAATTTAGAAATCAAGATGCTACTAGAAAAAAATGTGTGGCTATGGGGGTGTTTATCCACAAATAAAGGAATTTATATAGAAACGTTCAAAATGTGTTAATACTGTGATGCTAACACATCTTTATAGAAGATGTGTTCATAACTCAAAGATGTTATAACATATAAAACTTGATGTTTTTACCAGCGCATTTTTTAAGTTGTTTAGAGTCCTTGAATGTTCTACTGAAGGAAGAGAAAGTGAACATTGGCAGTAAAGCCAGGAATGAGTTCTGCATTATGGTAACTGAGTCATAAGAGAACAGGCGAAGTAATTTCCCACTTTGAGTCCTGCGTAGACCATGAATTTTATATAACATTCTGTAATTCTGCAGAATTCCTTTGATCTCATACCTACTTACCTAGACTGAGTGCTCTTAGAACACAGAATATTTGCTTTATTCTGCAATATCGACCTCGTCTTTTAAAGAGCTAGAATGCCATATAAAACCCAACAGTGGCTAAAAACAGACTTGAAAGGCGTCTGCCCATCAACAAGTACATTATACTCCAAAAGATATGTTACCTATTCATACCAAAAAATAGGTCCCAACCAACATAAGTAACCATAAAAGCCTGTATTTTGTATCTGTCTACACAATTTTATGTACAGTTTCATCTAGTTTTATTAAAAATATATAAAACATGAACATGTTTAATTCTGGTAAAGCTAGTTAATAAGAGCAAATCTATATACTTATATAAATATTGGTTTAAAAATGTGAAATACGCAGTGACATTTTCATATTTTTACATAGAGATAACATTTGGTAAGGTTTCAAATTTTGTTTTATAAAAAATAATAATCAAATATTTAAAATAAACAATATTTACAGTGATATAATAACTAAATGCCTTTATAAGATCCCGCATTAAATCTTGGGTGTTTTTCCCATAACCTTGAGTGATGTTTACAAACACCCAGAGTGAAGAGAAATATGTTTAATTCTATCTCTCAACAATGCCTTGGTACCTACAACAGTAACATAAAACAGAAACTCAGCCTTGATATCTAAATTGCCTTGCTGTTCACCTTGAGAACATTTTTGCTGTCCTTTACTCATTGTACTCTACCTGAATATGCAAAACGCCAGCTCATTAAAGACTCTGCCATCTATTTAGTCCCATCTAGTTGGATGGAGAACAACTTCTACTGGTTTAGCTACAAAGCAAACCTGTGTGTCAAATAATAAAAATGCAATTCCATATCTAAATATAACCTGTTATTGTGAAAAAAAATTGAAAAGATATATATTTTTCCTCTACTGGAATAGTGGTCCTCACACGTACACAGCTTAGGGATGTACAAACCTCAAGGCTCTGCAGTCCCTGATGTGTCTTCTTTAGTGTGGTTTTTGTTATACAATTTTTGCCACAAATGCTGCCAGTGCACCTGTCCCATAACATTAACTATGGAGTTTTTGTCATAAGAAGTACAAATACAAAAAAATATTAGGAGAATATGTATTTTTCCCAACAATCACATCATTTGTGAACTTCTGTGAAAACCAATCTGAATAACCCTCATTTAATGTACCAGTGCATAATGGATCATGTTTTAATTTATTCTTCACATATTTTAATGCAAGAAGTTATATCTTTAAAACAAATCTATTTAATGACTAAAACCACGTACATGCAATTGCTAATCAAATCTCTTTTCAACAGCGAAGCATTTTTCAAATCCAGGGAAATTTCCTAATCGACTGCCTAGTGCAGGCGCCCACACACAGAGCCCTTGCCGTGCCAGCTCTTATAGTTACGGTCAATGTAGTGAAGACACCCACATAGCAGCAGCTGCTGCCATCCTGAACCTTTCCACCCGCTGCAGGGAAGCTGCAGACATGCTCTCCAACAAACCACAGAGCCTGCATGCCAAGGTAGGCCAGTCCAAGAGCCTGGAGGGTGGGCCAGGGCCTGAACTGTGAGAATAAACTGCCTTTCATGTTCCTAACCACGTTCACTACCATGCCGCTTCCACCCCTAAAGCACATCCCCTCCTTGTCTTAGGAAGAGGCTCAGAGGACATTGACAGGGATGAGCTTGGTGGGTTCATGGAGGAGTGAAAGGGTGGCTGTTCTTGAAGGTGGTATATCCAAAGTTGGGGGAAGAGTGAACCATGGAGACTGTTTTGGGAGATTTGTAGCTTTCAAACCTATGTTTTTTGTTTGAGGAGTTTGGCACACAAGAAAGGATTGCCATTAAAATCAGTCTGAAAAATGGAAGCTTTTTGTTGTCTGCAAATCAAAGATGGTAGGAAATATTTGATTGAACAGTGACATGTAAAACATGCAAAATTAACTCATGAAATTTTATTATGGCACATCACGGTAGCCTTAGTTGTTGTAGCATTCTCAGAGGACACATAAGAAAACCTGGACAGGTTAAATCAACAACAGACAGTTGAGGGGGACTTGACAACTTAGGACATTCGCATCCAAAATCTAATTCTGTCAAGTTTATGAAGCCCCTGAAGTTAATCATATTTCTCTAAAAACCTTGCCTTTCTGACTAACAATTAGAAATCCACATCCATGTTTATGATACCTTGATGAAAACGAGAAACGCAGACCCTCTCTGTCCTGCCTTTTGAGGAGTTGGGTAGATCAGGCTGCAGAGTAACAGTGACGCTCCCCCAAGCGAGGGTAGGACTGTGGCTGCCATCAGCAGGAGCCTGGAAGCCCTATCTAACAAAGGGCTCAGTTAAAATACCTCATTTCCCTACCTGTATGGCTGAAGCCAGCTGAAATAAAGTGGTTTATCTGGGAAAAGATTCTAACCCTGCTTTAAGTGGAAGATGCCTTGGGTTAAACTCTAACCCCAAGACTCAGTTGATTAAAGGATAAAGCTCTGTTTTTCCCTTTAAGTGCAGCCCCATCCCCGGTGTGGTCAGCTGCTCACCTGAGGCTGCCAGGCCTTCAGGAGAGCAGGAACGCAGGGCTGTAGAGCGTTTGACAGAAGAATCAGAATTAGCTTCTGGACAAATCTGAGCCAAGTAAACCCCAGGAAGAGTTGGTGGCCAAAAATCACTCAAAAACAACGTTTAAACAAATGAGGTTCTTAAACAAAGAAAAACACTTCCTCTAAAAAAACATAAAGTTATACAAATTCAAAGGAATCCAAGTCAGATATTATTTATATTCATAAATGATCTAGAGTACTTTCAAATGCAATTTTATTTTTACATTTATTATTAAAACCTGAATAAATTTTTCCTTTTTAAAGAAATATTCTAATATGCAGCTAGTTGGAGAAATATGGAAACATCTTTTCTTAGTGCTTTATTGTTTGTTTGTATAGGCTGTCCTATGACAGTGATGATACCAATATTATCATCATCAATGCTGATAAATCACTTGAGTAAATGATTCTAGGTTGAATGCTTTCCATTTGCATGTGTAGATATTTTTTGTTCCTCATAATTCTGACTTTTATCCTTAATATACTCCATGTTCTATTAATTGCTGAAGCCAAACAATGAGTCCAACAAAGATGACTAAAATTTGAGAGCATTGTCTCATATTAATATATGTTCTTCTCTTTTAAAAATACATTTCTGGTCAGATAAGTGAACGTTAAATTGCCTTATTTCAAAAATTCCAACGATCGACTTCCTGCGTATGTTCTTACGCTCCTGTTGGAGCACTCTGGGTGCCTGTGCTGCCCGGTGGAGCAGATACGCCTGCCCAGGGATGGGAGCTCTGCTGCAGACTCAGCCTCCAAACTGCCAACCAAGTCCTAACTGCAGAAGCCAAATCGTGGATGTCATGATGGAGATGGAAGAGACAGGAAGTGCACAGATAGACTTTTAGAAGGGGTTTGGCTTTCTAACAGCTTTAAGAACCATTTCCCCATGAAAAAAATCTTGTTTGGCATAGCAATTGTTAAAAAAGGATGAATATGACACCTACTTTGTGCAGAATCCTTCTTCCAGGCGCACATTTGCACACAATTGTTTCCTTAACAATTTGTAGAATTCTGTCCATGTTGGATCCTATTTTCTGAACATATAAGAGAACCTCGTAAATTCCCCAAACCACAAAAAATAATTATTGTAGCAAAAAAAGAGAGAGAAAGCCAAAGTAATTAACCCTGGAAAATGGCCTCTGATCAACCAGTGCCCAGTGTGGGCCGTTTCTATTGTCAGTGTTGTACTTTGCTCTGTGCCTTTTATCTAATATTGGACTAAGTATAAACAATCTTCCCCTCCACCCTGAATATGAGCCTGATTTTCTTTCCACTATTATTTTTTTTCCTCCATGGCAGGTTGTTAGTATGTTTATTACTGGTAGCAAAAAAAAAAAAATCCATAGGTCTCTTGAGTTCCCTATTTAGAATGGAGGATGCAGACATGTACAGTTTTTCCTTAATCTTGACTTCTATAGCCAAGCATTTTTGATGTACCAGAGAGACACTTCGGCAGGTGGACTTTTAGCTATACTGCACTGTTCAAGCCCAAGTTAGATTCCATCACAGACCCTGCCTTCAAGGCACTTTCAGACAAAGCAGGACGAAAAACATGGTTGTTCCAGGTAGAGGGCTAGGTTTCCAGAGGTAATGTTACTCATGTTCAAGGGTGGCATGGGTGGCTTCGCAGAGAACTTGAAAAGAACTTGGGTGAGAGCTAATTTCTTATTTTCCTTCTGTCTCCATTGAGTCCTTTCTTTCACATGATCAGATTCTCTGAAGTAGCTTAGAGAGCCCAATAAGAGAACAAAGTTACAGATCATGAAATCACCTGGTCATAACCTTTTTAAAACCAAGCCTAAGGACATTAACCTTAAAATTGCCTTCATATTCACTTCTTGAGGCTAATACATATATTTTTCATGCTATATGCAAGCTCTTTGCTGTCTCCAAGTTTAGTGGGAAATCTGAATTCGTGATTTGCAAAAATCCCCACTCTTATGAAAGATAATAGAAACAGAGGCTGTTTTCAGAGAGGTGAGGGAACTCTAACTCTGAGTTCCTACACGCTAAAAACAATGAAGGATGATATGGATACTCTAGAATGTTCTTTTCTTTCTGAAGTTTCTCAGCTCTGAGAGGCTGTCTAACTGACACTAAAGCACTCCCTTCATCTGCCCCTTCCCAACACGTATCAGTGCCCAAAGTCAAGTTCATTATATCCTGCATAGAATCTTCAAAGGGGTTATTCATTAAAATACAATCTGGCGTGAATGTAACACATCTACACTGCCAAAATTCACCTGTATGTGTTTTAAGTATCTCTTTAAAGAAACAAGTCAGGAGGAAAACATAATACCATTTAGTAGATTATAATACAGTGTCCGGCAGAAGTAAGGCTTGCTTGAGTGTGGTCGGTAGGACACGTGAATGTGTCACACGGGATGGACAGCAATTTGCACATTGCACCTAAAATGTCATATGGTGTGCTTGAGTGTAGTATGGTTATGTTACCGAATTGCATGCTTGTGATTTTGTAATAAAAAAGGGGTGTTATTTGTGCCAGACCCTGTAGTTAAAAGTAATTTTGTCTGTGGTATGAGCCCTCTTTTGATTCTAATACTTTCATTTGTTCTAAGAGTTATAGATATCCTTCATTTTAATTTGGAATTCATATGGGTTTGTAAAGCGTACATGGACCACAGCTTCAAACACCCCCCTTAGTCTGGCTACTGTTGCTACTGATTTGAGCAGAGAATTCAGTCAAAATAGGCGGCAGGCACAGAGTGAGCATCCTGGGTTTGTTGAGTTTGCTGAGCGCTTTCCTCCAGCCCTCTGTGAGCGTGTGCCAGCACGTGTCAGAGGCACTCCCCATTTTTCTTCCTTCCTCCCGCCCTCATCAACAGAGGTAGAAACACTTCACAGTCTATCTTTATCCCAATCACTGCTGCTTGCCAAGCATTCTGTTGTTTGTTTTGGTGTTTTCCCCACCTGTTCAGACAAAGTGGCATATGTACAGTGTGCCTTAAAAGAAAACAAAAAATGACACTTGCTTGAAATGTTTAAAGTTCAAAGTCTGTTTTGTGCTTGAACAAGGCCTAGAAACAACATGATATCACACCGTCATTCTTGCTGCCTGATATCAGAAATAGCCAGGCAGCTCACAGGGCGGTTAGAATCCAAAGCAGCCTTTTCAGTCGCTTTACGCCGTACACTGTGAGTGAAATGTTATAAGGGACTCCAGTCAAGGATCTCAAGGAATCAATTAATACATGTGTAGGGAAAATAGATATTTAATAATGGACACTTTACCTCTGTGCACAAAAACACAGTCAAATCCTTATTATTAGTTGTCCTTAATTGAATACCTACTAAGTACCAGGCACTATAAATAAGCACTTTGTCCACATTAATCTTTTTTAATTTTTCTAGAAACTCCGTAAAGCAGAAAATATCGTTTCATTTTGTAGATGAAGAAAAAGTAGTACAGGCATATTAAATAATTTTTTCTTAGTGGCACAGCTATAAACGTTGGAGCTGAAATTTGAATTGACACCTGTTCCACTTCACATCTTCTTAAACATCTTGTCATTGTGTGGCATTCAGACTGCTGACCCACCGATAGTTTTTACTGGCTGTGACTCTGAGTCCCAGACAAACATTTTGGGGAAATTACATTTTAATATTGTACCTTATGGAAGACAGTTCTCCCCCAAATCCAATCATTCTATTTATACTGAGTATATTATTTTATAAGTTTATACTCTTAATATAATAGTTTTAATACTCAGTTACTATTTAGTAAGAATTAGATCTTTTCTTCTTGTTGTTGCTTATTGTTAATACCCTGCCTGCTTTGAAAACATATTTCAGATAGCTTTCAAACACGAAAACACACTTCCCAAACAAACACTCTGAAGCAAGAATGGAAGACCATGAGTGAAGACATGAAAGTAAGGGGCTCATTCCAGCGGAAACCTAGGCTGAGGGGCATTTCATTTTGCAGGACTTTTAGCCAAGTCAAAAAGGAAAAGGTGGTGGGCAACCTATCTTGTATTGATAGATAACTTGCCAAATAAGGAAAATAATGTTGAGTTATCCTACCAATGTTTTGAAAATTAACAATTTTGATCATCAAAACACTTAAGGTAAAAATTATTATTTTGCTATTCTTAATTTCACCATCTTTAATGTGTGATAAAATTTTTAATTGTTTAATCCATATAATATTATCATTTGCCTGGAAAATTTTGGAGGAAATAGCCCCAAACCTATCCTCTAAACATAAGTACAATAATTTCTGTGTTTTCCTTTCTTCTTCTTCTTCAGGAAACAAATTTCTATCTATTTTTCCTACTTGTAAGCACAGTGGAAATGGCCAGTTGTTTCCTGCTTTCAGTGATGGGTGATATGTCCTTTCCATGTTGCTATGAAGTCCTCATAATTATTATTTTACTGGTCACATAATGTGTCATTAAATACATGCAGCATAATTTCAGTGATCATTTCTCTGTTGGTGGACAACTGAGACACTTCTTATTTTATAGTGCAGATAGCAATTATAATGAATAATTACCTCAATTCTCAGTTTAATAATTTATAGCACACTTATTAAATTACCTTTTACTACAAAATTCTCATGTACATAAAATAAGCTCCTTGGAGGCAGAAACAATGTATTTTTTCAATTTTCTTTTTTCCAAAATATAGTAGCTCGAAAATATTAAATCCTTTACCAGCAATTTAATGAATAAATGATGAATCCTAGGTAACGTCTGTAACTTGAAAGTGGCGGGTATGGATAGAAGGCCTTGGATGTGCTGCAGAGCTGAAAGGTGCATGAACAGCCTTAGACTTATGCCTACCCTCGCTAATTAAAATGTAAACTTGGTGGTTAAAATAAGGATCCCAAAGAGCACTTTGAGAAATCAGAACATTTTGATTTCTGTGGCTCCCTTTCAGCTGTTGAGCTATTTTATTCTCCTCCTGTGGCCTCCCCCTTCAACACCCCCCACCTTTTTTATCCTGCCATTTGGATTTTCAAACACTGGAGAGAAGTGATGTCTATCAATACTGCTCTCAATAAAAATCCATGCAGTAAACGTGCGATCCACCCATCTATGGGCAGAAAGGGACCCTTCTCTGGAACTGTGTGTAATTGTTGAGTGCATCTGTGCGCTCACTTAAAGCCCATCTGTACCCTGTTACCCAGACGTGCTCTCTCCCAGTGAAGTCAGGTGCTGGGAGCAGCCGGATGGGGCTTAGCCTACAGAAAAGTAACTCCTTTAAACATTGGGAGTGATTTTTTGCAATCAGCACATAATTACTCAAGATGTATAGTCATAGCAACTCTAATTTTTAAAAATTTACTATTTGGAACTTTTTTTCTGTAAAAACTAAAATATATATATTACTGTTGTCTTAGAATAATTGATATTTTTTCAGCAAGATCAAATCTGCACTATTTATGGGTTTTGTACTATAAAACTCTGCAGCCCAGTCACATGGCTTCTTTTTCCTAAGCCATCTGTCACAGAGGTCTGGAATTTTATGTGAATATTGGTTGTGCATTCTTAACCCAAGTTTTAATTTTTTTATGAAAAATGTCAGCAACTACGGTACCCAGCATTTTACTTTACATTGGTTATTAAACTTGATTACTGTAGCTCTGTTTCATTGCTGCAGTTACACATCAGCTATGAAGCCAATAATTGGTTTGATATGCTCCTGACAGAATGGATTGTTATGTCATGGAGAGAGCACATGGCACCGATATGGTTAATATCTTGGATTTTTGTAACTAAGGTTTATTAATACTGGTATAAAAATGTATTTGATATTATACAGATGGCATAAGATGTTGTGGTTACTAAGTTATTATCCTGGATAAGCTGTACAGTCAAATTCAGGGCTTAAAACTATCACAGGAGATTAAACTATGTATTAAAAAGGACAGAAAGATATGGCCAAAGCATCTCAGTACAAACATATTAGAAGTGTATTTACCTCCCACAAATAAAATAAAGCATATCTATTTCATAGGCTGAGAGACTGAAAATAGGGACTTCGCGGTTTAAACAAGCAAACAGAAGAGGTGCTTTTATTTTCTAAATCAGGAGCAAGCAGTGAGTGAGCAGTGAGCTCAGCTACTGTGGCCCACACCTCAGTGGCAGCTCGTGGGCAGGAGTGGGGTTGTTGGGGAGGTGAAGGCACAGTGTAAGTGGGGAGTTACAAATAAATCTCCTGGGAAGTAACTGGCCACCACACACGTTAGGGATCTTGCCAACATAATCAAGGATGACTCCTGCTTTGCCAGCCTAAAGGACAAAGTGTAGAGAAGTTGTCCAGACGTTAAATGGGAATTGACAGATGACGGCGAAAATACCAGAAAGGTATTCATTTGACCTACTTAGGAAAATGACAAGCATGTTATCCCAAATTCTGGGAGTTATTGCCTGGCGATCTTCATAGTTTCTGAGGTCATAGAAACCATCCCATGGCATGTGCCCTGCAGAATATCCCAAACACAGCACCATTTGTTGGCACATGAACCTTAAAAGCAAAAGAAAAAAACCTTAGCCAAAGGAATCCCAAAAATGAAATGTGAGATTAGTTTTAAGTCTTATACTAAGTATTTGGAAAATAATCACCTATATTCTGAAGTTCTTTGGTAGAACTTAAACCCTGCGTGGTCTCGCAGGCAGCTGCTACCCAACGGCCCACAGAGTGAATTATGGTTTGCATGTCTTCTACCCCCAAAGTGCCTCCCACAGTTTAACAAAGCTTTTATGGTTCAGGTAACCCTGGGTAAAATGTTACTTTTATATTCATTTAACATTCCAATAAAAATTCTCTTCCAGCTGGTTATTTTTGCATATTTCTCATGTTAGATTAATATTGTGATTGGGGGGCAGGGGGAGAACTGTTGTGCCTTTTTATAAAGTCAAGTATTAATACTTTAAGTGAGGAATCAGGAGTGATAATCTGTAGACTAGGAAGAAAGATTTAAAGCTAAAACTTTAAAATATATATCACAGGTTTATCCATAGTTAGTATTTATATTAGGCTTACTTTGTTTAAACCCAGAATCATGAAGCTCATTAATGGGGTTGCTTTTAAAAGTCTGCCTAAGAATTGAACATTAAGCAAAGCAAATTAGAAAGATTTAGACTAGATTTAAAATCAGATACACTTACATAAAAGCTTGCATTTAAAATTATCCCTTAAAAGCCCCACATGGGTAGGGTATAACTGCAAAATGTTTAAATGTTTTTCTCTTTCCTGTGTATACCAGGGAGCCGAGATAGAAGTGGATGAAAATGGCACATTGGACTTAAGCATGAAAAAAAATCGAATCCTGGACAAAGCTGTACCCCTAACTTCCTCTAACACTTGTATTCCAACTCCTTCCTCTTCTCCATTCAAAACAAGCAGCATTTTGGTCAATGCAGCGTTCTATCAGGCTCTCTGTGACCAAGAAGGCTGGGATGCTCCTATCAACTATAGCAAAACTCATGGGAAGACAGAGGAGGAGAAAGAGGTATTGTTTTAATATGTCAATAAGTTCAAGATAGCATTATTAAAGAGTGTTATTAGCTTTTTCCTCCTAAATTATGTTTTTGCATTCCTGTTTAGATAATACATCATTCTATACCTTGTTTTAGATTTTGATAACACGCTAATTTGAAATTTCAGAGGAAATTGATAAATGAATCCAACTTTTCCTGTCACTTGCCTAAAATAATCTGTTATTATTGTGAATTTTATCCCCATTATGGCTACAATTGTGTGCAATGCACACGAGATTATATTATCTATCCCTTTAGATACAGCTGCCTGGAGGGGACAATGTATCACTCAACAAGGAAATACCAGCTTACAAATTCTTTCGGAAACAGAAGATAGAAGATGAAGTCAATTCAGGAACAAATAAGAATCATGTCAAATTTATTTACTTGGTTTGTGAAGGAACTGTGTTAGCAAAACTGTGTACAGTCAGCCTTCTCTATCCTCAGTTTTTGCACCCACATATTCAACAGCTGTGGGTTGGAAATACTCAGGAAAAAAGTTACATTGTTGCTTACATGTGCTCTGTAGTTAAAGCTACAGTGATTGCCTGTGTACTGAACATGTACGTTTTTCCTTGTTATTATCCACTATACAATACAGAATCTCAACTATTTACATTGTGTTTACATTGCTAGGTATTATAAGTAATGTAGAGATGATTTAAAGTATACAAGGGAATGTAGGTAGGTTATATGCAAATACAATTCCATTTTATATAAGTTCCATTGATTTGGCCTCAATGGATTTTGTTATTCAAGAGGGTCCTGGAACTAACCCCCTGAAGACTCTGAGGCACAATTGTATCGGGTCATTGCTAAGGTATTGGATCACAACTGCTGGACGACTGAATAGTCTCAATCCCAAAGTCAAGGAGAGACATTTACATATTTGGTTATCTTGGAGGTGGTTTCACTCCTGAAGGCCAGATGTTGTGAGTGTGCAGAAATTCATGTAGCCTTCATCTCTATAGTTTGAGCCACCTGGCTTGGCCTCATTAGCATGGCTTAGTGTCACTCAAAAAAATTCATGGACAGAGCCCTCTGTGGTTTAGACTCTATATCATTGCAAATGTGACCCTAATTATTACAGTAAGTGATTCTTTTTTTCTCTTTTTGTCAGGAAAATTATTGATACTTGCCACTTTACATGTTTAAAGAACTGAAATAGCCACCCTTTCCAGCCTTTTGAAGTTCAGAGACTTTGGGGGAAGACTAATTTGATTTCAGCATATGCTTTAACATCTCAGTGCATAAGTCAACATAAATGGTAGTGATCACAAGATTGGATTGTTTGCAGTTCTCCTCTCTCCCCTCCCTCCCTTCTTCCACCCTTTTCCCCTTCCCTCCCTCCCTCCCTCCCTTCCTCCCAGGGGCACATGCGCACTGGCGGTAATCTCTATGTCCAGGTAGAAAGATAGGTCCTGAAGAGGCAGCACCACAGAGGACGTTCTTCCACCACACGTGTCCTCAGTCTGGCAGAGGACAGACCCATAACCAGTTACGCTGATAAACAGCATGAGCAGGCACACAAAGTAGAAAGGAGGGAATGGCCAACTCTATGTGGCATAGTTGGGGACAGGTTCCTGGACGAGTCCCCCCAGGACCCAAGGGCTGCTCTGTGTCACCAGCACACACACCATCACAGGAAGGAAGTGGAAAATATTACATCAGCAGCGTCTGATTAGATTCTGTCATACTGGTCTTAGTGACTTTATTCTGCTTGGCCTTAACATTTTACCTAAAGTATTGAGGGATGGTCTTACTTAATCTATCATAATCATATTTTAGAAGAACTGTTTCTTAAAACAGTATATTTTTGACTTTAATAAATATAAAACTGACACCTGAAAAGTATAAAAAGCTGGTTTACTTCAAGTGATGACCACAAACTGGCAAATGTGTTCCTTCCCTCCACCACATTCCCCTTGCCGCTTCAGGCTTGTGCAAAAGAACAGAAGTGATACCTAGCTGACTTCCATCTATTTTTATAACCCAGAAATCTGTTGACATTCATATTAACTGATCTAGCACAATCACGATGAGGTCAAGAGTGTTGATTCAATCCCACTCCATTCAAGTCAGTTCTGGGAAAGGTGGGTAGGGTTGCTCCCCAATTCACAAGTCTGCTTAGTCTCCAGCCGGTCGATTGCTGATGCTGATGGGATTGTGGCCTATCCTACCCCACCTCCCTAATGGGAATCTTGATCTGAGTTATAGGATCTGTTGTTGGGAGTTCAGTAAAAGTCATATGTGTCATGAAGCACAGTGCTTTGCAAAGTAAGCATAAATGAACCCTTATTCTTGGATGAATCCTGCTGGGATAAAGGATCTCAAGGCCTTGTGCAGGGTGGGACTTAGGCTTTCTGTCCTCATCCTTGGGACTGTGTTTTACAGGGGCCGTAGTCAATGTGCAGTCAGACATATGAGTGCAGTCCTGTGTCATAATGAAGCAAGTTTAGGACAAGTGGGTCTTGTGTTGTTTGACACCGGTTACAATTCTGTGCCCCCAGCAACAAGGTCAACATTGTACCCTTTATGTTCTGAGAAACTCCCCCCCATGTTGTGTCTAGTTAATATCTCAGGGACCCCCTTGGCTACACTTCTTATCACTTGGTCAGAAAATGAGGTCTTATAACAAATATTTTATCTTTCCAATCTCATTTTTGCATAATTCCAAAAAACATGGGGATTCACCTTGGCAGCTTTATGGATTTAACAGAAGTACGTTCTTATGTAAGGCTTATATATCTATGCCCATGTTTTATTTTCTGGCAAATTCATGGTGGGAGGAATGGACTTATTTAGGTTAGATTTCTGCTCTTTTCAGAATGACTTACTTACCTCAGGTTTGATAGTACAGACTTTTACTGGTACAATTTGCAGCCCACCGTGTTTTGCTGTATATAATACACACTATTTTGCCCAAATGTTTGAGGATAAAATGAGGATGTGCACTATACACGGATAGTACCTGAAATACCTTGCATCTGTTCTTGTGTTTTGTATTATTTGTTATATAAAATTTCTTGTACCATATTATGTTAAAAAATACATGCTAAAGTTCCTTTAGAATGCAAAAAAAAAAGTGCCTAAATATAAATAAATTAATTAATTAATTACAAAATTAAACGATTTTTTCCTGAAAGTTTGGGCCAAAAATATGGGTGCACATTATATATGGCAAAATATGGTAAATAATTTTAAATCTGAAATTTAGAAGGTATGTAGAAATTCCATGTTACTAAGAATAAGGAAAAGTGAATTTGGAGATGCTAAGTGAGTTCTTGGCATCAAAGTTCTGCCTGAGGTTTGAGTTGACACAATATTTTTTAAGCTTGATGCTTATTGCCACAGCCATCAGACACGGGTGAGTCGTGTCCACTCCCGTGGGCAATGGGAACAGACACGAGTGTTTCTGGATCATTGTAACTCCCAAATACATTTTCTTTTGTTCTTCGTTTCTTCGTCCATGCCAAGGTAATCAACTAATAGAAAGTATTTTTTATGTCCTGTTCTGAATCTTGAAAATGAGAAGTATGATCTTCGATAGGTATTATTTTGAAAGAGTAGATTGCATTCAATGTCCTCGTGGCAAAGTTATTAGAGGCATTCCACGTTCAGTAAAAATAAAAATAAGCAGGATTATTGTCAAAAATTTTAGAGGAGAAAATGGAGGCTCAAGGAGATAAAGTTGTTGGTCCTTGGTCATGTAGAAATTAATGGACTTGGGCTTCCCTATAGCAAAGAAAAAGAAGAGAGAAAATAAAGAGAAACAAAGAAAAAAAATATACCAAAAATGGAGACAACTACAGAATTTTGAAAAAATTAGAAAGAAAATTGAAAAAGAGAATAATGAAGAAACTGTATGTGGCAAGGTTAGTGAAGGCAACAGTGAACGACAGTACCTCTCAGAATAGCAGGATCCAGATCTGCAAGATGTGACCGTACAAGTTAAAGGGACTTGTCCATGTTTGCTATTTCCAATGAGCTTCACTGGGTGGTTGCCCATGGCCCAGGTGATACACTGAAGACTGGCTTGTTGTGGCCTGTTTCTGCTCCCACACCCCATCCTTCCCATTGCCACCCCCATCACCTCCCCACCCCCACCCCGTGTGACACGCTTACATGTACACACTTACATGTAACCAGAAATTGAACCATTATTTCTAATTCATTGTTATCTAGTTCATATGCACAACAGTTGCTTAATTTTGGTGGTAATTTTCAGAAAATATTGTCTGTCTCTCTCAGTAAAATAGCCTGTCCAGATGCCCCCTAAAAAAAAAATCCTGAATCTGGAAAAAACTCAAAATATCTCAAAAGGAAAGTACTGAGAAATAACTAGGGCTGTCAGTTTCATTCAACTGTCAGTTCTCCAAAGATTTCAGGGCTTAAAATGTTAAAAGTGCCAGATGCTATTATCTGTTATTCATGTTACCATTATGTTCTGGTCTTTACTGAAATCAATATAAACTTCCATCTGTATATTGGAGGAATTTCACTGAACCCATGTACTCTCTAAAAACACACATACAGGCCACATTGGCTCTTACATATGCACAGGATAAAATTATTTTCAAAATAATACTTTTGAAAATAATAGTTTTTATAATATTTAATGGTACTTTATATTTTGAAAAAATCTTATAAATTATATTAACTTATTTTTTTTTACTAAGTCTTTAAGAATTTATCCAATATAAAATGCTGCTATAAGAAAATTAAGAATTTTCTTAGTAATGGTCACCTGTATTTTAATACCTGTGCTCTCTGCAAGTGTTTTAGGGGCAATATGCTGAGCAATTATTTTATAATGCAATTGCACACATAAGAGTCCATAGTTTTTAAAAGAAGTTACAAAATACTTAAAAAGTCATAGCCAATAAAATCATCTTGTTAAATAATCACTACATATTACTATATCGAATTCAATGATACATATTCTGGATTATTATTTTGTATGCATTTTAGTCAAATAATAAACTCTTATAAGCTATTTTCTTTCAAAGTCTCTCATTCCCTCACTTTCTATAATGTACAGATTCAGCAGCCAAACAACAGCTGATGACCTTTACATATTTGTCTCTAAATTTACATGTCTTCTCAGAAATACTTGGTTCTCAGTTCTCTTTATCATAAAAAATAACAAACTGCCTCTTTTTCCTTTATGTCATTGTTGGGAAAAATTCAACATCTAAATAGAAAAACAAAGACTATTTCACATTGGGACTTAATACGGGGCTTAGTGTTTATATCTAGTTTCCAAAAGCCAAGACACTTATGAGTATAAATTATAGTGGAAAATACTAGCTAGGCTGAATCCAGATAACACTAAATGGAACGGATGGTTATACTCTTAGGTTTCAGTGAGTCTTGTAATTAGGAATTGCTTCACTTTAGGCATTCATACTGTAAAACTTCAAAAGTATAAACATCATTCATCTATTTCGCTTCAGATTCCATGAAAGCAGCCACTAAAATAGCACTTCTCTTTGTATTTTAGTAGGCAGCTATCATTGCATACCCCTTTCTCTTTATTTTTAAATTGCATATTGTCATCTGCTACCATTTTCAAACATTTATCAATAAAATGGAGAACTTAGCACTGTAAATAATATAAAGAAAAAAATTGTACCAAAACAGGTTTTATTAATTTGGTCTGAAGATAATCTTACTTGAGATATTTTACCAATGTATTTACTCTGTATGGTCTCGTGTAAATAATTGATTGAATTGTTATCTAAGTAATTAATGAAAGACATTGCATTTGCCTTTATAACTGAGATCAAGGTCTAGTATTATATTTTTAGTTGGAAAAATTCAGAGATTTTGTTTTTCCTTTGTTTTTGAATGCAGACTCAGGTTATTAAAATTGTTTTTTTTTTCATTGCACTTTTATATTCACTTGATTTTAATGAAATTTGCCTTAAAAATTCAAAATAGTTTTATCATTTTATTTAGATCAGTGCTTTTGAGAATTAGAATAGTTTTCTATATCAGTTAATCTGAATTTAATATTAAATCCAGAAAGTATTATATTTACCAGATATAAACTAAATAATAAACTAATTATGTGATTGAGAAAAACCATCATTAGGTTTCTGTAATATAATATATCAGGTGGTAAATAAATATTTTAAAAGGATTAGTGAGACTTTCTTATGAAATCAAGATCAGTTTTAAGCTTAAAAGAAGGCTATGAAAATCAGTGATAATCCAAAAAGAAATTCCATCCAATAAGTAAAAGCCTGCCAATTTAGTGTAAAAAAAGTAACTTAACAAAACTAAGAAGGGATGTAAGAATTAAAGTAATTATTTAGAAAAATCAAACTAAATGCCTAAATATTATGAGGTCAGTTATCATAATTCAAACAAATAATTTAAATCTTAGTTATTTGTATATTAGAAGGAACATTCTGTTAAATTTACTTCTTTTTCCATTTAAACCTTTTGTGATTATTTTTGCATATAGCTTCTGTTTTACCAATGAACGCTGGGTATATAAAGAACAAGTCACATGTTCTTTAGGAAATATTCATTATACATTAAAGCCTGAACTATATTAAAATATTAATTACTGGACTCTATAAATGCCCCTGTAGTTAGATATTTGCCAAAATGTTAAATTTTTAAAGGTATCTCCATGAATTATAATATGTCATTTTTCACTGAGGATAAATGTACAAAACAATTGGGATGTAGCCTTATATGCATTATTTATTTTATGTACAAATCCTATGAGGAATTTCAGCTGAGTTTTTAAGCCAAAACTCATATTTGACACTGATGTACACCTTCTAATACCGCTGTCTTGCCAGCGTTCACTAATGCCTTCTGTGCTTCTGTTTATTTTTTCTCCAGAAAGACCCAGTGAACTCTTTAGAAAATTTAGAGGAAAAAAAGTTTCTTGGAGAGGCCTCCATACCAAGCCCTAAGCCCAGGCTCCACGCAAGAGATCTCAAAAAAGAACTAATCACGTAAGTGATCGAAAATGGCATATTCTGTGAGATTCTGGAAATGAGGCTCAAAGTCACAATTTTGAATAATAATACCTTGGTTTATATAGTTGACTTCAGGAATGTTTTAGGGCAATTTTGACCATTTGATAGTTAAATGTTCTATATGTACCTAAACTTATATGCAGGACTAAGAGGATTATGGGAAAAAAGTATGCTGAGTGTGATCTTATGCCAAGAATTAAAAGTCTAATTGATTATAAAGCAATATGAAGCAATGAGAAATGTTTATGTTTTCATCGGAAGTTCTTACTCTGAGATCCACTGACTCCAGAGGACCCAAGCCAGGGCTTCAGGCGTATACAAACCTTTTCACACTTAAAGCAGATTACTATTTGGGTAAGAGAGTTCATGGTGTTCATCACATTCTCAAAGGGTTCTGTGATTCAGAAGAATTTAAAGACCAGGGCACCCAATGGCAGTAAGCACTGGATAAAACCACCACCGAGTTCAGAGACAGAGGGTCAGAACACCCAGCAGGACGGGGCTTGTGGAGCAGAAGGCCCTGAGCTGAGCCCTGGGAGCCAGCCGGACCTGGCAAGGGGAGCGTGCAGGCATGGACTCCAGCAGGGGCCCTGAGAAGAGTGGCCTGGTGGCAGGTTTCACCTGAGCAAGCCACATGGTGTTTGAGCAGAAAAGCAAACTAATTATATAGTATTTTGGAACAGCAGTGTGCAGAACTATGCTGAGACTGGATGCACTTGGGGACTGTGTGTAGTCAGGAGGATCATCTAAAATGTTGATGTAGAGATCCCCATGACATGTTGAGGAACGCAGTGTAGAAAGAAAAGGACAGAGTGGTCAGCACAGAACTGGAGGACACATTCTGCTGGGACCTGAGAGGAAAAAAGAATACAGAAACGAGTTTACTTAGAAGAAGAGAACTAAGGTAATAATTGTCATGGGAGCTAAATGCTGAGAAAATTCTAAAATTGGGTATTTGATATTATCAGATGTCACCAGAAGTACAAAGAGGTTAAATTGGAAAAGGCTGGACAAATCTTTTGAAGAGAGTCTCATAAAATAATGGAAGCCAGCCAGTAGGTGGCCCGTGGAGGCAGGAGAGGAAAGTCAGAGAAGTGCGTGTGCAGGTACAGCGCAGGTGATGCCCCCAAATTACCGCAGCGGTAACAACTAAGTCTATGGACTTAGCCCAGCTCACGCCTCCTATTTTATTAACCCTGAAGCTCTGACTGTTGGTTGCTAGGATTTTAGACTGTGATTCACACAACTTCCTTGTGGATATGAGTTTATCTGGTCCATTGCCAGGACAGGAGACCTTCTTGAGTTCCTTCTGCACCTGAGCTTCCAGCTTCCCAGTCGTTGTGAAGCGGAGGTAGAGATAGCAGGGACTACATTGGTAGGGGGGAGGGGGTGGGGGATGGAGGGGAGGAGGGCAGTTCCGGCAAAGATAAGGCAGGAATCTTAGCATTTTCCTATTTATAACTTTAGTGAGTATGTCATTCTGGCTGGGTTGCATTTTACATCAGGGAGTGAGTAAGTGAAATGCAGGAAATGTTTTCCCTGTTTAAATTATTAAATATTAAAGTATATTCATACCCAAGTATATTTAAAGCTGCCAATTTCTGAAGGTTCCTAGCAAAGAGTAACCCTTCCACTTAGGTCCCATCATTGGCACTGTCTCATCTGTATCCTTCATAAAAATGTTTAAATTTTTCCAATAAAAGTTATTTTAAACCCTCTCTTGGGCCAGCTACAACCCGACCTCCTGTCTCCCCTTCCTTTTACAGCAAAACATCTCAAGAAGATTGTTGCTACTGTGTGACTCATTTTCTCTCCTGAATCTTCCCCAGACAGGTTTTCACTTATTGCTCCACCAAACCATCTTAAGTTCCCCAGGGAACTCCCATGTGGGTGTCGCTTCTTGGTCCTCTCAGTCCTACTTGATGCCACAGGATTTGACTGAGCTGATCACTTCCACCTCCTAATCTGGTTCCCACACTGGGCTTGTAGGACGCCACGCCTGGACTTTTTTCCCACCTTTCCTGTTACCCCTTCATAGACTCCTATGCAACCTCTAAAAATAGGAATTTGCCTCTGAGCTCAGTCCTGGAACCTCTTCTCTCCCCTATCTACACTCACCCCTCCAGGTTCTCAGGGTTTGAACCATCGCTACACTGAGGACTCCCAGGCTGGCAACACTAGTAGTGATGTGACCACTGGACTCATTTCCAAAAGCTCACATGGGCCATGAACTCTCCCTTCCCCCAAGGCCCTCCCCCTCCACCAGCCACCCTTTTCTCTGTGCCTTTCCCCTAAGGCCTCAGGACCTTACAGTTTCTGGTTCCTCTGCCAAGAATGCTCTTCCCACAGATCTTTGTGTGCCCTTTTCCCCTCCCTCGGCCTTATCTCAACTGTCACTCAGCTGAGCCATATTCATGGCTACTGTAGTCCCCTTCCCCACCCCAGCTCTGATGCCCCTGTTTCCAGATATTTTTTCCTTATTACTAGCTAACATATACATTTTGCTTTACCTGTATTCTCTTTTGTCTGCCTCCCCCACTAAAATGGAGACCCCAGGAAGACAAGGCTGATCTTCTTTTGTCCATTTTGTTTTCTTCTTTGTCCACCCTGTTGGTACATACTTACTGTGCTGCTGCCTTATTTCCCTAACTACATGGACAGTGACTCAGAATCAGGGAGCACATCTCAACTGCTATTGACAAGGACAGGGTTATCGATTTTTGTTTCTGCGAATTACTTTGAATATCTCAAAAAATAACATTTTTTTCCTTTAAGGTAGATTTTTGGAAATTGTCAGAATCATTCCAAAGTAAATGTAGTGTTCAAGTCAATAATTAACCTGCATTACTATTTGGGACAGAAAAAGTCAAGTGTGCTTATTTTGTACTGGGTACTTCTTATTGGTGCAAAAGGAAATACAAACGAGGAAGAATCCTAAAAAGTTTTTGAACAATTTTGAGAATATACTTATGAATTCTTAGAAAATTAACTCTCTAGAGCCTTCATGTTTCTCACCTCATTTTATAGACAGGTGAGCGCTTCAGCGGATAGAAAGCACTTACACGTATCTGTGTGGACATGCTGGCTTTGTGAAAGTCTCGCTACTTTACAGTTTCACCTCGTCCTTCTTATGTTTTATGTTTCTAACACATAAACAATGTACCTAAATTACTTCCTAAAAATTGTTCAGTTGAAATAGGGTTTTTTGAGGTTGTTGATAAGCATAAGTTTGCTTAAAGTTTAAATGCTACTTACTGAGGGAACTACCTAATTTCCTTTCTTTAATTTTGATATTTTCACTTGCAAACCTTCTCAGCATATTGGCAAATGTTATTGTGTAAGATTTTTCATGGGAGATTTGTAATTAAAGCCAGCTATCAGAATCCGTAACTGGAGCTTTTCCCAGTACAGCATCGCCCCCAATTCTTTCTTTATTGCTTGACCTCTTTATACCACCAAACATAAAAAAAAAAATCAGTAGATAATTAAGTATACACTTTATTATTATATTTACTAAGTCATTTATAGATTACTGGTTTAAGAATGATTAGCACTTCTTTACCTATCCTGGCAGTATTAATAGTAGTAATTTCAAAGCAGAAATAAGAAATAAAATCAAGTAACTACAATGCTGTCTTGAACACTAGGTGGCGATGTGTTTACAAAGTGGGAATTGACAGACAATGGCAAGGTATCTTTCAACCTCTGATGTTCCATTTGTATAATATTCAGAAAAGGATTGTTTCTCCATTTGGTGGGTGAACGGCACTTGCAAGATAACTCTGCAAAAATGTTATTTATTGTTCATTTTTTCTTTATTTGTTTACATATGTATATAGCTTCCACATTTTCCCTTCTGATATCCCATCTAGGAAAGTGATGGGGTAAGAGTTAGATAATTGTTCTTGGATCCAGCCCTGAAAAATCAAACTTCTCTCTGAGAGATGGGAATGTTTTAACTCTTACAGTTTCTTTAGATTACCTGAAAATGATTGAAACATAGCTCACAGGAAAAAAAAAAACCTGGGTGACATTTCAGAAAATCTTGAATGTTGTTGATCTCCCCTTAAATGTCCCTTCAAAAGTATTAATTGTGCACCCTACACATGTGGGTAAGCCTTCACTTTAGGCAGGATATCAGAAAAAACAGAAGCACGGATGACGTAGATTCTTCCTCTGACTATTAACACCACCACAAATAGCGCTGAGTAGGCTGAGGTCAATCTGCTTACTCCAAATTAGCAACATTTAAGCAGCATCGAAGGAAAATAAATGACTGAGATACTGAGGAACTTATTAACTATGGATGTAAAACTGCTCAGAATAATGATCCTGTTAGGTTATTTTTAAGACACTCAGAAGATGCACAGAATGTGACCAGCTTCTGAGATAAAGTGCACAGGCACGGACTCTGAGCTTTGGCAGGTGCCCTGATAGCCTATTGCTTAGGTTAATTGTTCATTAGCAATTGTCTTTGTTGGGTTCAAGATTTGAATGAAACTGATCACAAGCTTTTTAACTAACCTTCTTACCTGTCAGCAATTTTCTCACCCAAAATATCAGTTTATATTTTTCTTCTTTTTCAGATGGTTTCTAAAATGTTTATGAAATTACTATGTTGCCTGTCTCTTAAAAAATAACAAAAATCCCTTTCTGAAATCTGTTATATAATTGGTGATGGTGTTCCTGAGAGCCACTATCATAATTCATGGGCTCATAATATTTATTTTAATAACATATTTTTTAAGAAATAAAATGCCATTGATTATTGACTCACAAAATCACCACGACATATATTTTAACATCACTTTCCCACATTATTTGAATCAGAAATTGGATGTGGCGCTGAGAGCTAATAAGATCATGCCAGTTCTCTTTTAGTCTACTCATCCTTATGTAACATAAAGTTCACAGCTTCTACGTGTCCTATACTGTGTTAGCTGACTTTGAAAAGAGAAGCTACCTTGTGGCAAATCAGACAGAACAAATGAATCCATGAAATGTATTTGACTCTAATTACATTCTGTTTGTTGTTGTTGACCCAGCTGTCCAACACCAGGATGTGATGGAAGTGGCCATGTCACAGGAAACTATGCATCCCATCGCAGGTACATAGTAACCTGGGGTGCAGTCAGGGTTTTATCTTGTTCTAATTTAAACACTTATTCTTGCCCGTTCTGAAGGATATCTGGATCAGGAATTGGAGATTTAGTTAGTTGGGTTTTTGGTTCCTTTTGTTTTTAAGAAATAAAGCTAAGTTAAAGTTTTAGTCTTTTCTTGTATGTGGCATAGAAATTATTATTTTGGTCAAAAATGGTTTCTGGCCTTGTAGCCCAGGTTACAAAGTTGGAGTTTGTTTCAGGCTTTTGGTTGGGTCTAGCTTTAGGACTCAAGTGAAACTAAGGTAAGACAACAGAGTGACTGGGGTTGACCATTCACCCTGGGGATGTGGCATCTTTAGCCCTGGGCATATAACAAAGTCAAGGTATTAGGAAGGTTAAACAGTGACAGAGGCTGTGTTTAACCTTTCTGCTTACCTCCTTCACTGATGTCATTTGTTTTCCCTTCGGGTGCTGATTTAAACCTTTAAGCCACTATCCTCTGGTGATGCAATGGAAATGGACTCCTAGTCAGGAGTGATTCTGTCACTGAATTCTAGAATGAGGGAGTCTCAGTGAGTTAAAGCCCTTCATTTGATAAACAGCAAACCAAGTCTATCATAAATAATTGAGGGGCCCATTAGCCCAGACTTGCTAGAGTAATAAGGCCAGATTCAAACTTAGTTATTTTTCTCCCAACCTACAGTCACCAGTAAGTTCAACATCTATTCACAGACTCAGGATGCTATTTGAGTCAGATTTGTGTGTGTCAGTGTTGTATGTATTATTGTTTGTTTTTCTTATCCCTTTTCAGTGTCTCTGGATGTCCTTTAGCAGATAAGACTCTTAAATCCCTCATGGCTGCTAACTCTCAGGAACTTAAGTAAGTGTGGGAAGCATGACCTCCTTGCCCTTGGTTTGCTATGCTGGGGCTCTCCTCACTCAGAACCAGAGTGATTGCCGGCAAGTAGTAAATTGTCTCATTATAAGCACATGCTCTGTCACCAAAAAGTTCAAATGACTAAAACCAAATCACTGTAAGTTAATTAACTTGCTTTGGGAGGTTTGTTTCCTATAATAATTTTAAAGCAATGATGTAATACTTTAAAAATACATTTTTCTGTTAACTACATAATTTATAATAATAAACCAGACCTATGAAGGTATAGCAAACCATTTTTATCATCTAATTTTAAGAAAACTACATAATATTTTTCTTTATGAGCATTTCAAATCCTATGATGGCCTTTCACCTTTGGGTACCAGACACATTAGGTTCATTTTTACCTAGTCTACAGAATCTCAGTGTCACATGTATGTTAACTTTTACTTATTTTTTACTGATTTTACTTTTCCCATTCTTATCCTCTTTTACTTGAAATTTCTCTCTTGTTTATTTTCATATATTGTTATATTACATGTAGAATAATTAAAAGTTATAAGGTTAATTTACTTTATACCCTTTAAAAATATACAGTATAAATTTTAAAATGATAAATAAATAATATTAAACAAAATTAATGAAATTCATTTGAAAATAATAATATTTTAGGAAAAATAAGTATTACTAAGTCTAGTAATAAAACAATATTTCTCTAAATAGTAGAATCAACATTTGGTATCTAGGTCACAGATAAAATTTCAGATATATTTTTTTAATATTTTGTTAGTATTTCCATTTTCTATCTTGTTTAAAATCTAAAAATTACAGAAAGTAGGTTTGTGAAAGAAGTTAGAATATTAAAGAGATATAAAAATTCAGAATTTTAGTACCACAAATAGTAAAGGGAACTATGAAATATGCAACTTTCCCCACTTTCAAAGTGTAAAGTTCATTGATTGTGTCAGTGTACGATGTGGACTCTGGCCAGTGGTGTCCGACGTGTTGTGGATGCGATAAACAAAATCACATGGACTGCAGGAGTCCTGTGGAGAAAAAGGGACAGCATGGCCCCTCTCTGAGTGAGAGCACCCCAACCCTTGCCTTGACAGGCTTTTATTGCTTTCTGGGAGCATTACCTCAAGGAAGGTCTTCATTCATCATTGTCAGGCAGTAAGGATCAAACAATAGATAATAAAGAACTATGAGGACCTTCCTTGATCTGAGTCAGGGTCAGTTAGTTAAAGGGCCATAAAACTTTGGGAAATGAACTCACTTCATGCTTGGACCCTTATCGGAAAATTGAGGACATTCTTAACAAAGTAGGTTTCACAGGATTTTATGTATTCTTTCTTAGGCCTTGATCGAACCAGGGAGCCACCCATTCCTGCCAAAGGCTACACCACCCTCCTGCATTGTTTCAGGCTAAAGTCAAGCGGGGGAAGTAAGGCAGCCAAGAGATTAGGAGACTTCTCACAGACAGAATGAGGACTCAGGCTATGTCAAAGATGAAGGGCAAGGGTCCATCACCCCCTTTTTCTCTAGCCCCCCAAGTCCTTTTCTGGGGGCCCCTTTGTGACCAGGCCTGTCTTAGGTCGTCCCTCCCTTGAGGAATCCTACCTGTCATTGGCTAACCAGTCATCTGCCTGGGGCCAAACAGGGTGAACTAAAAGGGGCAGAGGTGGCGCCCCTGCCAGGAAGATAAGCTTTGTCTCCTTAGTGGCTTATGGTTCCAAGGTCTCTTTACTCAGCCTTAGCCATGGGGGTTTACAGCTTCTCAAACCAGGCAGGGCAGTTCCCAACAAGTGTAGAGTCTGGCAATTGTTTTACTGACTGCTGCTTTTCCAGACTGAAATGTCAGAATGCTAAGTAAAGATTAATAATTAACAGATTGAAAAAAGAGAAGAGCTATGCATACTTACTCACTGTTAGTTAATCTGACTCAGTAGTTACTTATTTAATCTTAGAGAATTGCTTAAACTTCTACATTGCCATGCCTTCATAATAATTATCAGTTCACTTTAGTATATTCTCTAAACATTATTCCTAGGGGGAAAAATGTTGACAGTAAATGAAAAACATATAGGTTGATAGGTCCTATAACAGTCTCTAGTATTTATGTTTTATGCAGTCATCTAATAAGTCACAGCTTTGGTTCTTTTCCATTCACAGAAGATAAAGAGACATTTCATTGACCTGTTCCTTAGAGACTCAAGGAGAACTCCAAAACAAGGTTCCTTGACACAGATTTTTCCATAATTGCAGTACACTAGTAAACCACTATTTTATAAAATATTAATAGAACAAGGATAGCATTCAAGCCTTTCCTACAGTATAGAAAACATATTACATCTGAAAATGATTGATTAAAGACTCAATGCATAAATATGATTTCAGTCATGTGTGGGATATAAAACTGAAAACAGCAAACAAACAAACAAGACAAACAAAAACTTGTAGACACAGACAATGGTATGGTGGCTACCAGAGGGGAAGGGGAACAGGAAAGGGAGAGGGGGTCAAATATATGGTAACAGAAAGGAGATTTGACTTTAGGTGGTAAATACAAAACACAGTATGCAGGTGATATATTATAGAATTATACATTGAAACCTATATAATTTTATTAACCAAGGTCACCCCAATAAATTTAATTTAAAACATTTTAAAAAATAAAAATAAAAGACGCAATGCAGGTTTCTCTGGTTAGCTTAAAGAGATGTTTGCAGATTTTATATCTCATTAAAAGAAGTATTTACTCCTATTTTTTGCCTCAGGATTGAATATAAAAGCATTAGCATGAAAGTTCAGTGGGTTAGAGTTTAAGAAAAAGGAAAGTATTCACATTTTTCTCAAACTCTTCTTTGGGTGAAATTTGAACCTAGGTGAGTGTACAACTAAAATAATAACAGAGATAATTTTTACAAGAACCTTCAGAAAAGCAAGCATTTTAAGGTAGTCTTTGTGTATATGTTAGTATTTGGGATTTAAAAAAAAAAACAAAAAGGAGAGAAGCTGTGTAAATTGCATTCAAGTGTATTTTGAAATCCATTCCTAATTAGCATTCTAAGCCAAATTGGATTTTTCCTTTGCTTTCATCTTCCTCATTCCAAATGTAATGATTGTCAGTAATAGCTCTTGGTAGATTTTCCAAAAGGCCACTTAGGTGGGGCCGTGAGGTAGAACAGACCAGGAACAAATTACTTGGGTTCTTTGGCAACCGTATTGATGTGCCAAGTCTCTGGAACTCACATACACCACTGTTGCTCATCTGAATTTAATGGATTATTATGGTAGCAGGCCATGTCAAAGAAAATAAATTATGCTCAAAAACAATTTGGAAAACTTTTTTTCTTCAGTGAAAGATAAGAATTTTGCACAACGTAGACAGAAGCCCAGCAGTTGTAGGTCAAATTTCAGGTTCTTTCCAAAATAGATTTTAAGAAAGAAAGAAAAAAGAACATAAGATAACTAATACATTGTCTATCAAGCTTCACACAGGAGTTACATTTCTTAACAATATTTCTTTAAATGGACTCTTAGCCAAAAACTAATTATATTTAAGTAAAACGTATCCCACCGAAAGCAACTAATCCTGTTTAGTTTTATTTGAATGTGTTGTGATCCCCCTTCCTCCACTACAACCAAGTGGCCTGTCTTCTGTTCCTGTGTCTTCCAGGTGTCCAACCCCAGGCTGTGATGGTTCAGGGCACGTGACTGGAAACTACGCTTCCCACAGAAGGTAGGATCGATCCCATTTCTGAGAAATGATATCAGAGTGTCAGCAGCAGTGGCCATGGAGATCACATGGTTTGGTTTTATTCTTTGTTGGGTACATATTTTAGTTTGTCCGGCTGCCCTCGTGCCAGGAAAGGTGGTGTCAAAATGACTGCTACGAAGGAAGAAAAAGAAGACCCTGAACTCAAGTAAGTGTGACGGTCGAGGCAGCAGCATGGGGGCCAGAAGTAGAATATTGGTCAAATGGGTGGGACCTTGGTTGGGGTGCAACTGAGCATTGATTGCATTTCAGGGAGGGCGACCCTATCAAACACAAGGGCCTTGAAGCCACAGCAAGTGTTTCAATGTTTGAGAAAAATGTTCCATTCCTAGCTATGTTTTCATAGTTTTATAGATAATGTAAACTTAAAAGGGGTGAAATCATACTTTTTCCAATTGTTTTAAAGAAAATTAGCAGTGTAAGAGAGCTACAGAATAACATATTGGCAGCATTTTCCCCTGAAACTTTAATTTTGTTTAAGGTGAAATTTCATGTAAATTAAATTCCCTCCTCTGAGACACATGCTTCCTAGACTAGGATGATATGTGCAGACATAGATGTAGAAATTTAAATTGTTTGCTTGACAGCATTTCTAAGTGTAATATTTAAGCATTTGGGAACCAACTTTGCAGTTCTGGGAGCAATGTGCTATGTAACAGTGTAGGGCAAGGTAGTTGACAGTCTACGCGTGTGGTCTTTGCAGGCAGAAAAACAGGGCTTACCTGGTTGGCTAGGGCTAAAAGTGTGGGCATGAACTTGACTCCACTTTTTGTGAAATGGATGGCAAGTTACCTAAGCTTTATAAGCTTCATTTTGCCCCACCTATAAGATGGAATAATAACACTCCCTGCCCAGTAGATCCTCAGTGAAGATTACAGGGAATAATGCATGAAAATGGCGGAGCCCAGAGCCTGTGGACCAGTGTTACTGCCAGTGCAATGCTGTTAGGCTAGCTGCAGTGCATCTTTTAAAACTGTAATTTCACCATTTGCCTTTTGGGTAGTATGGAACCACCACTGCCTTCTTATTCACTCAGTTACTGCATGTCACGGGAGTTATTTAGTCTCCCAGCTGGTTGTATGTCTCTGTTGTATCTCTTTAGATGTCCTGTGATAGGGTGTGACGGCCAAGGTCACATATCAGGTAAATACACATCCCATCGTACAGCTTCTGGCTGTCCCCTGGCTGCCAAGAGACAGAAGGAGAATCCTCTCAATGGGGCCCCCCTCTCCTGGAAACTGAACAAACAAGAGCTACCACACTGTCCTTTGCCAGGCTGCAATGGGCTGGGCCATGTAAATAATGTTTTTGTCACCCACCGAAGGTAACATTTATTCTCTTTTTCTTGTGTTGTTGTTGTGATTATTTGTCACCTGGGTTGCTTTGTGTGTGGGTAGGGCCCTCCTTGAGGTCATAAATTATAGCTTTTCAGATTTGGTAACAATGAGTCTTGCCCGATACATAGTTAACCAGTTTCAAGAATAAAAAAAAATTCTCTATTTCTGAAAATTCACTACACAATCTTCAAGTGTTCTGAAAATTGTGTATTTGTTTTTCTTATTCTAAAATATTGCTTATCCTGCTATTTTTTTAATGGTTTGGTCTTTTAATGGTTCACTTCTGTTCCAAGTGGTGATATCTACTCTGTTATGTTGTATAATATGTAAAAGCCACTTTACATATCCATGCCATTCCCTTCCTCTCATGAACTGGCTCAATTTCAGGCCAAATTGTAGTTATTTTTTGCTGCTGGGAAGATGTGACTCATCCCCAGCAGCCAGAAAGAAAATGACACCATGTCTACAAAGTGTATGATAGGATGAGATTTAGAAAACCCTTTATAGTTTGACAATGACTTAGTTCCTTTATCACTGAGTGTCACTTATTTCAAGAGTCCTTTGTGGTCCAGTGATCTTAGTCCAGCTTTTTGGTTCACATTCCACCTAAAGGAAGGAGCCAGAAGATTCGCTGCACACACTTCTTCAGCCAGTGAGGGCGCTTCTAGCCTTGTGGCCACGACACGGGAGGCAGATTTAATATCAAATGAAGCTTTAGTGAGCCCTGCTGCTTTGCTCATGAGCAGAATGCAAACTGAGCAAAGCTGGGGTGTTTTGACATTTTGTTCCACTTCAAAGATACATATCAATGGTATCAGAAAAATGAAACCTTACAGGAACTGCTGATTTAAGTGGATTTGCAGTGACACCTACTTATGGAGAAAACCTGAACTTTTTAAGTGGTTTATTTATTTATAGTCGTCAAATGCATGGTCAACTCCACAATAGTACAAATTGTTTTATTCTGAGTTTTAATCTTCATTCCATATTTAGAAACAACCGTCACAAATCAAGTATGCCTAATGTCACATATACTGCACAGTAGCTTCACTTTCTTAGCACGGCCTCAGCAATATCCATGTTCACACTGATGATGAAATCCTACTGCCATACTGTGGTGAGCATATTCCTCAGTTAGCAACAACAGAGTTACCTTTAGAAGTCATGAAGAAACTTTAAATGATGAGACCTAGGGGAGGGGAGGAGCTACACGGATTCTTATAAACTGCAGGTAGATGAGTAGTGGGTAAAGCCACTTTAGGAAGCAAGTTGCTTTTTAGGAGTCAAGTTGAAAAAGAGCAGATGAACATACGCCTGCTGCCCAGTCGTGGAGGTGGTAGGCTTATGCCCCAGAAAATTCCCCGCACGATGGGACTCAGAGACACGTCTGAGAATGTCTGTGGTAGCATTGTTCTACTAACTCCAAATTGGAAAGGACCTACCTGCCCGCTGGCAGCAGAGGGCGTAAATAAACAGTTCTGTGTACAGCGGCTGCCGCACAGTGGTGAAAATGAAGGCACAGCATAGGTGAATTTTAGAACACATGCTGAGTGAAAAGTAACTGATGAAGAATATACGCAGTATGGTTCTATTTACAAAGGGTTTAAAACATGTAACAAAATTACATTTAAAAAACTAGGTAATTATTACCTAAAATTCAAGTTAATAGTTTTCTCTGGGGGACAAGAGACAGCAATTGATGAGGGTCTCAAGGAACTTCACATATACTGATAAGGCATGCTCTAAATGTGAAGGGAAATGGTGTTCATTTTAAGAATATTCTTTAAACTGCAAATCTATATCATGTGTCTATTTATATAGTATATATCTCATAACATGAGAAACAAAATGACGAGTTCAGAATATACAGGCTGCAAGATTAATGACAAGATAGCACCTTCTAGGAAAAGGAAAGCAATTAAGAATTTAGACAAGTGAATAACTCAGATTTCACTGTTTCCACTGGGGATTCCTCTTATTGCTTATAAGATTTAAGAGACTGAATTTAATTTGTGGGATTCTCTTTAATGTGGAACGTTTCTGTTAACTATCCATGTATATATAACTTAATAAAATAAAATGGCAAAAATTCCTAGCCTCTTCCAGGCACACCACAGGTGTTCCATGCAGACCAGTTCCTTTCTCTTTCATAAAAATATATTAATGCAAGTATATGGACAATAATTTATTAAAGTAAGAAGACGTACTGGAATAGCACTTTCTAACCTACCACAGACTTTTACATATTATATATTTTGAATGTAAAATCCTTGAGGTTGTTCAGGACTCTTCCCAGTCACCAACAATAGCTAACACCTACGCAGGGCTCTGCTCTAAGTCACTTTCATGGTTTGCTCCCTCAAAACCCTGCAAGCTACAGAGGTACTATAATTTGCTTCCGTGGACACAAGCGCAGGGATGTTCAGGGACTGCCCCTGCAGGCAGCCCTGGGATACCAGGTCCCTTCTGTGAGTGCTGCGTCCTCCGCATCCCTGTGTTTAATGAGTGTTTCCATGTGCCAGCACACGAACATGCCGTCTCCTCGGCCATTGTCTAAGATAAGTTTTCCACTTTTTCCCATTTTAAGATTCAACCAAATGGGAATAATTACAAAACTTACCTCGTATGATGGTTAAGAAATATTGGACCTGTGAGTTACACCAGCATTATATTTACATAACAATTGCTTTAAAACCTGGCTTTAAATCTTTACATTACAAACTTCCACTTACTAAACTAGCAATCTGAAGATAAATATTTTAATATTAAAATACCAACACACACATCATTGTAGATGTTTATAGCTTTAAAAGAAGAATTTCTGTGACTAATAGAACTCAGTGCTGTGCCATAGCTTTGTAATTTTCTGAGGTTTATTACTATACTGTAAACAGTGACGTCCACTACATAAATTGTATCACTTGCCATTTTACTTTAACAAGGCAGATGAAGATACAGTTCAAAACTGCCTTCATAAGTCTTAATAGAATTGCAAATTTGGTCAAAACCATACAAGGCATATTTTTCTGGCTACAACATTCCCGTTTTCTCAACCAGCAAGATGGAGCCTCATGGAGGACATCCTCAAAAGGAAAAGGAATTTTGAAGTGTTTTTCCACCTATTTTTTTAAAATTTAGGATTGCGTTATATTCTGGAAGATATAGCTACATTCAAAGATACGAAATATCAAGCATCATTTTTGAAACCAAAGTCTCCCTTCATAACTTAACTATACTCTTTGGTTCTAAGTTACATCGTTGTGGACACTTCATTCAGTTCCCATACCAGTGCATTACAACTGGACATTTACTGCTGGGTTGTTTGAACAAAGTAGATCTGTTAGGGGACAGGTGTCCTCGTGAGCTATTAATTTCCATTATTTTACAAACAGACTTATGGTAGGTAACTTTTAAAACTGAATTTACCACCCTGGCTGGTGTGGCTGAGTAAATTGAGTGCTGGCTTGTGAACCAAAGGGTCACCGGTTCTATTCTCAGTGAGGGCACATGTCTGGGTTGTGGGCCAGATCCCCAGTAGGGGGTGTGCAAGAGGCAACTACACACTGATGTTTCTCTCCCTCTCTTTCTCCTTCCCTTCCCCTCTCTAAAAATAAATAAATAAAATCTTCAAAAAAACCAAAAAAAATAAAACTGAACTTACCAACAATATATTAGTCCTGTTCATGACCATTTTCTGAGAGCACAATGTGTGACATAAAACAAGACAGACTTATGCAAACATTCCAGAAAAAAAAAATGAAGCTTAAATAGGCCACACTTTACAATGAGAAGCTTCTAAAATGGAAAAATCAGGTACAAGTTCGGTTTGTGCTTTTCCATTATTTTCTTTTCCTGTGTAAAATGTTACATAATTTATCAAATTTTGGTAAGTTACATAACTTTTTTATGTATAATATTACATATCTATCTTTTATATTTTATATAATCTTCACATATAATAATTTGTAATTCTTTAAAAAAAATGCATTCATTCAGCAAACATTTACTTTGCTTCAGAAATACTTTCTATTGGCCAAGTGTCCTAAACTTGAATGAAAAATGATTATTTTATACATGCATTATAAGCAAATTTCTGTGCAAAAATATTCTAAGTGACGGATGGCAATAATTTTTATTTTATTTAAAAATCATATCTCTAAAAAGAAAAGAACACAGCAAAATTACAAAATAGTTAATAGTTCCTTTAAATTAAAAAAACATCTGATAATGCCCTCTGGAAAACAAGTTTATTCAATGTCATTATTATATTGGTGAAATTTAAGTAAAACAGATACATGTGAAAAAAGAAGCATTGGGGAAGAATGAAATTCAGGAACAGAGTATAAAAACCACTGCAGGGTGATACAGTTTCTGTAGTGATTGTGTCTGAATATACTTACAGTGGTTCCTTTTATTTTTGCCTTCAAGGTAGAATAATTTAATGAAAAATAATGTTTTAAAAGTAAAAAATAGAAACTTTTCCATATCCAAACTGTATGGGGAAGAGAAGTTTTAATTTTGGGTTTGAGTCATTCTGTTAGATCGGACTACTGCATGTATAAAGACAGTAAGAACTAGATTCTGCTTTATTATTCATGGAATTTTGATGAATTTGGAACAATTCTTATTCATAATATATGTACAATTTCATGTTTACAGAAAATAAAGTAACCAGAACTAAAGAAAGGCACTTACATGAATTCAGAATAGAAATATTTTAACAAAATGCATGAAATGATAATATCAGCAGTAGTTATTTGTATTTTGATTTAGGAAAAAACAACACAAAACATTTTACATTATTTCAGGGCCTTTTGCTTTTGCTTTAATAGATATTTACTTGTTACTTTCTACAAAGGGACGGCATTTATAATGTAATTAGTAAGCAGGCAAACACATAAATAGTAAGTAGTAAATAAATTTAATTTTTATAAGAGATAAAATTTGTTTCACACATAAGTATAATTTCTATTTTCACAGCTTATCTGGATGTCCTCTTAATGCACAAGCTATCAAAAAGGGCAAGGTCTCGGAAGAACTAATGACCATCAAGCTCAAAGCCACTGGAGGTGAGAGCTCATGGCAGGGGTCGCCATTGCTCCTGAGGTTCAGATTGCAGCTCCTCACAGGGTGGTGCACCCCACATTACACTCTTTGTGAACTGGAGTTTTAATATACAATAAGGAAG
The DNA here is from genome assembly GCF_022682495.2 of Desmodus rotundus. Taxonomy (NCBI): domain Eukaryota; kingdom Metazoa; phylum Chordata; class Mammalia; order Chiroptera; family Phyllostomidae; genus Desmodus; species Desmodus rotundus. The sequence continues at coordinate 50,658,055 of NC_071394.1, read as the reverse complement.
CTTTTCTCACATTTGAACTAAAACCATAACTTTATCTCGAAACAATAGCTTGTTTTTTTCCCTTACTTTTTAGTAAGGATCTTCCGCAGGGAGAATCAAGCGGAACTTTTGTCCTTCAGTCCTCGGAAGGACAGCGTGCAGGAGCACGCACGTGTGTGTGTGTGTGTGTGTGTGTGTGTGCAAACGTGGGGGTGTCTTTCCCATGTAAGCCCTCTATCAAAGGGCAAGAACACGGCTTCCGGCATCTATATTTGAATCCTTCGATTTTGTTCTGTATTCAAAATGATAGTTTAATGGTGAATCTGGATGATTTAAATTTAGCATTTATCTGTGTTTCCCTACATGTTTCCCTACCATCAGTCTCTGATCAAGGTTAATACATAGTTTCTGGGCTCTATATTTGGATCCTCCAATTTTCTTCTGATTCTCCAGTGCTTTTCTCAAGATTTTCTCATCAGCATGTGCTGTTTTCCATTGAAGGCCATTCTAGAACATCTAAAAAACAATGGCAATGTAATTATTTTTCTTTGGAGTATTTATTTGATGGTATCTTTGACACATGACTAGAATTGAGCTAGAGATTTTTAACTATTGTAATTTTAGTTCTCTGAAAATATTCTTCAATCTTTTTAAAAAAGATAAACAATATCCCAGGGAGGAAAGCACTCTTAGGCTTCCTACTGGTTTACCTTTGAGGCCTTCTTCTGCTTCAGACATGTTTCTAAAGTGCTCTCCCTCCATGGGGCTGGTGAAAGGGGATGAAAAGCCCTGGTGTTAGGGACATGTCTGCCTCTACATTCTCTCCAAAACTCAGATGCTCGGTCAAAATGCTTTCTCCAGAAACTTTGATCATTCCTTGAAAATACTCCCCATCCCTCAAATGCCTCTTTGCACATTTTTAGTGAAATTGGCACAATTAATATTAATTTGTACAACATCTTATTTTAAAAATATTTAAAGTGTGGGATGTGCAAAACTACACTTAGAAAAAAGAAAGCTACTTAAAATTAATTCAAAGAATGAGACAAAAAAATCAAAGCAAGATGGGACAAGCCTAAGGAAAATACAGTGAATATGTGAACTGAGCCATTTCATGGAGGGTCAAAAAGGATCTCAAATTGAACTTTCAGCTTTATAGAAGCCAAGACAAAAGGAGAATATAATTATGATGGGAATCACACTGTCAACAAGTAAATTTAGAGCAAAATTCTTTCTGGAATTGAGTGCATGAAGAAGTATTTCTTATGAGTCTTCATTATGTGAACCAACAACACCCCATAGTAAATGCAGTCGAAATTGCAGGCTGTTCCTTAAAAAGATTAAGAACAAAATAGTAAGCCAGTGACTTTATAGCAAATTGCAGTGACGTTTTTATCAGACCAGGTCCACCGTTCTGCTGGTCTGTCTGAACCTTCTGGTAGAGGGTCATGGAAACCTGGGAACAGCCAGACTGAGCACACACCCTTTATAGATCCAGCATCTTCAACTGAGCTTTCAAATGATGTGGAGCAGCAGTGAGATGGGTGGAACACACTAACAAGTGTCTGAAATGCAGTTATTCTAGGTGGGCCAGGAAACCACAAAACTACACGTTTTTATGATCTAAGGAGCTAGGGACTGATACTCACATGAAGTTTGAAAATCTCTGATGACTTTTGCATAAAGAAAAACCCACCTGAGTAAAGATTGCTGGTCTGCTGAGGGTCAAGGAAGAACAAAAGAGATTCAAAGTCTCCTCTAACACTGGTCTGCCACCACAGCCCCTCCCTTCAAACTTAGCAACAAGAATTATTCTCTGCATGATCTGTAAAGCAGGTGTAGCCCAATACTTCCTCAGTCATTAAAAAATTCAAATTGCAGTAAAATATATAGTGTTTACTAGTTTAAATGTCTCAGTGTACTGTCTTAAGTTAAACTAGGAGCAGATCATCCATGCAGCTGGTTGAATTTAGGTAACATGTTGGGAGAATATCACCCACAAACAAGTTAAAACATGGATGTCTATATAAAACAATAAGCTTGTCTGTAAAACAATACATTAATTTTAGAAGAATTGATCTTTTGATCTCCATCCTTACCATAATTAACTTGTCATACTCATTATTTAAGACCATTACTAGTGCTCGATAACAAAATTAGATCATTTGTACGTGAACAAATGGCTGCCTTCCTAGTCTTTGTGGGGACGAGTAAAAGTCAGGATGGTTGACTCACATATGTTTCTGCACTCAGCATCCTTTCAGTTCTTCCCATGTAGTAAGATAGTATTTTCCAAGTATTTAATACATTATTTCTTTCTGTATTAAATCTCTTCACCCTTTGAGTAACAAAAATAGTCAAATTTACATCAATTCACTTTCCCCTAAATAAAAGCAGGAGTAAAATTTTAGTCTGTAAGCAGGAGTAAAATTTCAGTCTGTAACAAAATATAAAAATAAAGTTTCACCCCAAAAATATAAGAATTTTTAATAGAATAGTATTGTTTTATTTGTATAAGATGAAAGAAATAACTATGTAAGGCCCCTCACCAGTTGAGTATACTTGCTCAATACAGATATATACATCACATATGTTTATTTGGAATATAAAGAAAACATTATAAATTATATAATCCCTGGTTATGTAAATTAATTAATATCAAGTAAAAGTTAGAATCATTGATTGAAAGGAAGCATATTCTCCTACTGTTAAACAGGTGTACTATATAAATAAACAGGGCCATTGGATAGTTCACTAAAATATTTAGTGCAAAATTTATATAGTTTCCTTGTTCAGGAATACCTTGCTAGTCTAACATTCTATTGTAAGTATATCTGCAAAGGAAAACTAGTGCACACATTCTATCAATACTTTCAAAACATTAATTATCCGTGAATAAAGGTAGCATTATAATGGGTAAAGAGAACATATTCCAGAACCAGAAATCTTGTGTTTTGAATCTGAGTTCTACTAGCTTACTAATGAACCTCTTTGTGCCTTGATCTTCCATTCATAATATAAGGTAAAAGTGTATTTACCTCATGGGATCCTTAAGAGAATCAAATGAGTTAATGTAATATTTATAAGTACAGTGTGAAATTCAAAATTGGTGCCATCCTCTCAATTTCATTCGATGGTGAAGGCTCTTAAAGAGTATATGGATGGAGAGGAGTATCTCAGGGGAAATAGATAAGGTAATGTACTCATGGAAAAAAATTACAAAAAGATTGGCTGACTCCTATGACTAAAATATTTCCCCAAATCCCAGAAATAATGAAAACATAGTTCACTCATTTGTTAATTTCATGAGAATTTATGGAGTCTCTATTATGCATAAGATTCCATCATTGTGTTTCTTTTTTGAAGTCTTTCCCCATAGGGAGATTTTTTTTATTCTTGTACCATTATTTTTTTTCACATTTTTTGTTGTTCAAGTACAGTTGTCTCAATTTTCCCCCCACCACTCCCCTCCATTCCAGCCATCCCCACTTCCCACCCTTGACCCTACCCCCGCTTTGGTTTTGTCCAGAGAGCATTATGCTAAGTGAAATAGGCCAGGATGAGAAAGACAAATACCATATGATCTCACCTATAAGTGGAACCTAATCAACAAAACAAACAAGCAAGCAAAATAGAACCAGGACATTGAAATAAAGAACAAACTGACAGTAACCCCGAGGGAGATTATTAAACATCTTCCAAATTCCTGCATTTGATAAGAGGCTTGAGTGTCTTAACTAACATTGAACGTCAGGGGAACATAATCCCAACCAGAACTTAATACCAAAAATCCAGATTCTCACCTAAAAGTCCTCTCACAAGCATCCACACTTAGCAAAAATTGAACCCTTCACTTTCCTGCTGTGAGTTGCTACTCCTGGAGTATCCCTCGTCCCAGAAACATCACTAGCTCCCCAGCAGAAATAGGTAGTCGTCCTTGATTCTTCCATTCTCTTATGTCCTTCCTTGAATACATCATGAGTGTTGCTAATTCTACCTACAAATTTTATCTTGAATCCACTTCTGTTACTCCTCCTTCCACTGCCATGGGGCAAGGGGGTTATCAGACCCAGCCAGGACCCCAGCAATAATCTCCTAAGCAGTCTTCTGGCTTCTGCTCTGTTTCCCCTTCAATCCACCCTCTGCTCAAAAATCTGAGCTATGCTTTCAAAAAGTCAGCCGGGCCACATCGCTCCCTGCTTACAATTCTTCGCTGGCTCTCATAGCACTTAAAATAATCCCAAACTCCTTGGGAGGTCCCCTCACTGTGCCTTCACACGTGAGGGCCTACTTACGAAAGTCCCAGGAACATCTCCTTCCCACTGCAGGCCTTGGTACTTTCTGCTTCTTCCACCTGGAATGTCCATCTCACTCCTAGCTTTCCATATGCCTGCCTCTTTTGAATCAGTAAAGGCTCAGATTAAATGATACTTCTCTAGTGAGGCTCCTCATAGGCAGGGAGTGATATGACCTGCTTGTTTCCTTTAGAGCTCCTTATATTTTATGTGTTTCCTTGCTTACTGTATGCCTCACCAGATATTATGTATGAAAATGTCTTTCCTTGAAAAGGAAGCTGACTCCAAAGAGGCATAAAGGGAAAACAAAAGCCAGTAATGTCAAAGAAATATAGCAATAGAAGTTTTCATTTGCTCAAATCAGAAAAATATTAAGTGCTAATAGCACTCAAAATACTTGTTTAATTGAAAACTCTATGCTCCCAAGAACCAAGATGGCGGCGTAGGTAGACACACTGCGCCTCCTCGCACAACCAGAACTGACAGAGAATCGAACAGCAAGGGGGACCAACACCAAGGAAATAGAAAATAAACATTCATCTAGACCGGTAGGAGGGGCGGAGACGGGCACCGGGGTGGAGAGGACTCGCGTGGCGGTGGCGGGACTGAGACTGGTGGAGTGTGGGACAAATGGCGCAGGCAGTCTGAGCACTAGCAGACCCTGCGGCCCCACATTTGCACAGATAAACCCAGAGGGCCGGACTCAGAGTGGCGGAGAGCGGGGCAGGCAGAGCAGCGGGTAGCACCCCGCGGCACCACATTCGCCCACAGATAAACTGGACCAACGGCGGGCAGCGAAGCAGACCGCGTAACCCACAGCTCCAGCTCGGGGAAATAAAGCCTCAAACCTCTGATTGAAAACGCCCCTGGGGGTTGGGGCGGCAGCGGGAGAGACTCCCGGCCTCACAGGAGAGGTTGTTGGAGAGACCCACAGGGGCCTAGAGTGTGCACAGGCCCACCCACTCGGGAACCAGCACCGGAGTGGCCCAGTTTGATTGTGGGTAGCAGACTGAAGGATTGAAAGCTGGAGGAGAGTGAGGCGGGCGCCATTGCTCCCTCTCAGCCCCTCCCCCACGTACAGCATCACAATGCAGGGACCAGCATTACCCCGCCCCGGTGAACACCTAAGGCTCCGCCCCTTAAAGTAACAGACGCGCCAAGACCAAAAAAAAAAAAAAAAAAAAAAAAGGGCCCAAATGACAGAACACTTCAAAGCTCCAGAAAAAATACAACTTAGCGACGAAGAGATAGCCAGCCTATCGGATGCACAGTTCAAAGCACTGGTTATCAATATGCTCACAGACTTGGTTGAATCTATTCGAAAAACAGATGAAAAAATGAAGCCTATGCTAAGAGAAACAAAGGAAAATGTACAGGGAACCAATAGTGATGAGAAGGAAACTGGGACTCAAATCAATGGTGTGGACCAGAAGGAAGAAACAAACATCCAACCAGAAAAGAATGAAGAAACAAGAACTCGGAAAAATGAGGAGAGGCTTAGGAACCTCCCGGACGCCTTGAAACGTTCCAACATCCGAATTATAGGGGTGCCAGAAGGAGAAGAGGAAGAACAAAAAAATGAAAACTTATTTGAACAAATAATGAAGGAGAACTTCCCTAATCTGGCAAAGGAAATAGACTTCCAGGAAGTCCAGGAAGCTCAGAGAGTCCCAAAGAAGCTGGACCCAAGGAGGAACACACCAAGGCACATCATAATTACATTACCCAAGATTAAACGCAAGGACCTACATCCAAGATTACTGTATCCAGCAAAGCTATCACTTAGAATGGAAGGGAAGATAAAGTGCTTCTCAGATAAGGTCAAGTTAAAGAAGTTCATCATCACCAAGCCCTTATTATATGAAATGTTAAAGGGAGTTACCTAAGAAAAAGAAGATCAAAAATAGGAACAGTAAAAATGACAGCAAACTCACAATTATTAATGGCCACACATAAAACAAAAACGAGAGCAAACTAGGCAAACAACTGGAAGATGAGGGTTGTCATTAAGGGAGTGGGAGGGGGAGAGGGGGGGAAAGGTACAGAGAATAAGTAGCATAGATGATAGGTGGAAAATAGACAGGGGGAGGGTAAAAATAGTGTAGGAAATGTAGAAGCCAAAGAACTTATAAGTATGACCTATGGACATGAACTATAGGGAGGGAATGTGGGAGGGAGGGGGGTGGGCAGGATGGAGTGGAGTGGGGGGGGAAATGGGACAACTGTAATAGCATAATCAATAAATATATTAAAAAAAAAAGAAAACTCTATGCTCCCTAAAGTTATTGAAAACAAATATTTTAATCCCTGTTGTCTAGAAAAAGATTCCTCTACCAGCAGCGTATCAGCCAATAAAATGTGGCGCTGAGAATGCAGTGCAATTGTCCAAACACCACAGGGCAGTGCAGAAAAAGCCCCATGTCCCAGGTAGTGCCGTTATTAAGGCCATGGGCAACTGTTTAATCTTCCCAATAACTGTGCCTTACCGTTGACTCAAATGCAAGTTGATGTAGATGCTAAAATTTCTAGATTTTAGTTGTGAGCTTGCTTTTTCCCTTCATTGAATTCAGAGCTTAGTATTAGAAATCTCTTCATGGGTTCATACATGGCCCAATTTTATTTAGGTAGTTAGTTTTAGTTATTTATAATAAAGGAATAAGTACCTACAAAACAGCCACCTGCTTTATCATGCTGTATGTGAGTTTTCAAGCCTTACTTTTTTTCTCTTGACAACATATTAAGAAGAGTTATCCTAATAACTCTTGTTTTTAGGAGGCCTGTTTCAGGTCATAATTTTGTGAACAGTGTGCTGTGTACATCTTGTGCGTGCCTTCTGTTGTACACTTGCAGCTGTTTGTCTCAGGCGTGTACCTACCACTGAAATTGCTGGGTCACAAAGTATGTGAAGTTCACCTGCATAGATAACAAACCGTGTTCCCAAGCAGTAACCTCAGGAAAGTATAAGAGCCTAGATCTCTTTCAAACAAATGCCAAGTCTTCCTATCCTTCTCATGAAATCGATCTTATTAAGTCTAAAGTGAAACTTAATATTTATCCCTCTTAATTGTCATCTGTTTGGTTTAGATTCATCACTATGGACTGTTGAGATTACCTTAAATAATTCTTCTGGCATCCTTAATATTAACTAACTTTCCCACCTTTTAAAAAAACCTTTAAAATATATTCATGTTCCTTCTATAAAATAGTGATGGGAAAGTAACTCCTGATCTTTGAGAGCTTACTCTGTATTCAGAACTTTATATTTTATTGCATTAATTCTCACAACATAGATTGTATGTACAGACTAGGAAATGGAAGCACAGAGAAGTTTCCCAAGTTCAAGAACAAGAGTCAAGGCCAGCATTAAAACTCCAAAGCCCATGTTCTCTCTAGATTACATTTACTCCTCCTTATCAAAGTCCTTGTAGAGAATTCAAATTTTGTGTCCCTGGACTGAAACCCACCTACCAGCATACAACTCTACCTTCACAATGGTTTGTAAAGTCCCACTCAGTTAAGAATGTATAATTAACCAGCATAACTTATCTTAACAGTCTTTGCAGCATTGCATTTGAGAGAATGCATGCATTTTGGTATTCAGTTCCAGCTCTGCCTCTTACTTTGGACTTGGACAGGTTATATCACCTCTGTCCATGATTAGCATGGCCAGACTAAGCTTGAGTCTCAGTGTCTTCATATGTGGAAAAGGTACAGTGGAACATGACTCTCGGGTGCAGTAAAGTTTAAATGAGAAAATGTGTACAAATACGAAAATGTCCAGCAACACACCCGGAACATAATGGAGGAATATTAACTGGTGGTACTTTTTATACTCCCTTTTATTCTTACAAAGGATTTGAATCCTGCGACTCCTTTTACCTACCTTTTTAGAATCTTGAACATGAATTTGGATAAAAATTCAACCTTTCAAACTAACGTCTAATTTCCACTCCACAAACCATAAAGTCAATACAAAGTGATTGAATTCATCACAGTCTCATATTTGCAGTTTGAACTAAGATAGTCTGATTCTTTGTAGGTATAGAGAGTGATGAAGAAATCAGGCATTTGGATGAAGAAATAAAGGAACTGAATGAATCCAACCTTAAAATTGAAGCAGATATGATGAAACTTCAGACACAGGTAAAAAAATAAAAAACAAAAAAGGTAACTTCATGGTAATCATAATCTTTAGTGGAGGCCAAACATTAAACTGTTAAACCTTGTGATGAAAATACACTAATACAATGAATACACTGAGCATGTCTGGATTATATAACTATTGTAAATACATGTATAGGTGGATCATCTGGGCCATCGCTGAAGTCAAAGGTACTCATGTTTCTGCTCCGGGCGCATCAAAGGCTTTATAAGCAAATGTAACAGGTCATCCTGTAACTAGAGTCCTGTAGAGCATGTGGTGCTTTAGAAAAACTGTCATGAGAAGACATGATCACTTAATTTCATTTAAAATTCAAGTAAAACAGAGCAACATTTTACATTCAGTTTTTCTACAACACCTCTGAATGTATCAGTTTTTGTTAGAAGCAGATCTTTCTGGAGATTTTCATGAACAGCTTCTTTACCAAAAATGCAAGCAATTTCTTAACTTGATATTCTCCTTTGTAATGTCTGCCCCATCCCTGACTAAATTTATCCAAGTGGAAATGAAAAGTTTAGTCCAGAATTTTTTTTGTACACTAATAATGACTCTATTGCAACAAGTGCAGTATCCTTCTCCTTTCTCTCCTCTCCTGAAATGTAGGATTTTTAGAGCAATGTGATCGCCAACTCTCAGAAGTCATTCACAGCAGCTTAAGACAGAAGGTTTTAGTCCATCTGAAACCCACCTTTGGTTTCCTTACTCAGTGTTACCAAGGTCATGGTTTTCCATTAACAATGACTGGGGTCTACGAAAAGAGCTCGGGCTACAAACCATGCAAACTCCTCTGAAGAACCATAGCAAACATAGCAAAGTTCTCTGCCCTCATGGAGCTTAAAGCCTAGAAGGGAGAGGCAGACAATGACAAAAAAAAGTCATAAATGATAAATTGTTTGTATGAGAGAAAAGGGTGGAGAGAGGCAACCAGATTTTAATATAAAACAAGCTAGGCCTCAGAAAGTAGGAAACATTTTGGCAGAGACTTCAGGAATTGAGAGTGTTTGCCAAACAAGTATGGAGGAAGAATGTTTCAAAGAGTAAAAAACAAAAAATCCAAAAATCCTACATCTTGAGAAAGCCCAGAGTTTTGAGAACTAGCAGAATGAGTGTGGCTGTGGGCAAGTGACCTGGGGAGTCAAAGGAGATGAGTCCCAAGGGTATCACAAGAGCATCCTGGGCCAGTTTAAGGACCTTGGTTTTTATTCTGAATGAATGTAGAACATTTTGGGGATTTGAGCCAAAGATTAACATGATCGTATTTGACCTACATCTCACCTGCATTTTCAGAGACTTGCATTGGTAGCTGTGTTGAAGATGGACCAAAAGAATAGATGGCAGGGGGCAAAGCCACACTCAGTGCCCCCCCATGAGAAGGCAGTCAGTCACTCTGGTGGCAGACCCCAGGGACAGCAGTGCAGGTGGGGACAGTCACCCATCATGGAAATTTTGAAGGAGGGTCCTAATGGATTTGAAGTGTGAGAGAAAGAGAGTGATAGGAATACCTTGAAGGCCTGAGCAACATTCTGGTTGCTACCAGCTGGGAAGGAGCAGCTGGTATGCGGAGCAGGTTTGGGAAACACACTGAGCTTGAGATATCCATTGTATAGCCATGTGGAGAGGTGGTGGAATCTTCAATTCACAGAAGTCCGGGCTAAAGACATAACTTGGGAAAGTGAGTCCAAACTTTAGAGCAATAGGATGGGGCTGCTATTTGTGAAGAGAAGTGGTTGGATACACATTCTTTGGCATTTAGGTTCAGCCGATGCCTTTCCTCCAGAAAGAAATCTTTGTACGCCTTCCAAACTCTACTTCTTATATTCTCAATTTATTTCCATTTCAGATCACATCTATGGAGAGCAATTTAAAGACAATAGAGGCAGAGAACAAACTTATAGAACAGAATAATGAAAGCCTGCTAAAGGAGCTGGCGGGTCTAAGCCAAGCTCTCATTTCAAGCCTTGCCGACATCCAGCTCCCCCAGATGGTAAGTCCAAGGCCAGAAAGGAACTGCTCCATTCTGTGCTTGCAATGTTAATGTGCAGTCACCAACAGGGCTGTCAGACAGAAGTGCCGAGCTCTGAGGGGACCTGTCAGCAGTCACTGAGGTATCATGCTTCATTATGCATGGCCTGCAATAACCTCCTTCAGTGGGAACAAGATAGATACATACATTTAAATTACATGAAGGCCAAGGGTTTTTGATACTGTAGAAGTCATTTAAACAATACGTTTATTTGAAGTTGGTTTTATAATGAAAGTTGGAGACCAAAACTCCCTGGCTAAAGTTGTTTTCCCAAATAGAAAGTTTACATGGTTTACAAAACCTGAGATCCAGCCACTTGCATCATCCACCCAATTTAAGAACCATAGAAAAAAATTACCTTGGTGTTTTATTTATACTAAGTATGAAGAACATACTTAAGCCCATTTCATATAAAAAGAAAAGCACACAAGTGAGTAAGGCATTCTTATTTCCAAAATGTAAACACATATTTGAAGTATGGCAACTATTTAAAATTTCTAGAAAAATCATTTCCTCTCCATGTTCATAAATATAATAAACACTTGAAAGAGGGGCTACGTTGTTGAATGCCTTTAATTTCCTCACTGTGTACATTTTTGGAACAAGTTTTCTGAAGCTGCAAATTCTATATAATGAATGTTTTATAGAATTTATAGAATGCTTTAAGAAAGCAGCAATTTAATGAAGATATATGATTAATTTCCTGAAAACAGAAAGTCCCTCAATTTACCCAACTTCCCAGTATGGAGCCTTTGTCTTAACCAATTCCAAATGTGTGTCTAAGCAATAAAAAATCAATAATGTAATAATATAAAGCACAAAGGAAAATAAATGATTACTTTGTGGCCAGTATTGAGGTAATATTGAACATTATTATAATATTATTTATTAATGTTTATCTAACTCATACTTCAAATTTATATTTGTTAATTTTTTTTCCTTTACCAATGTCACTAAAATAATCATTACCATACAAGTTAACTTGTACTTTATGTAATTACCATATAAGGTATTCTAGTGGCAACTTTTAGGGCTGATGGCACTAAATTTTCACAAAAACACCAAAGACATTCTTATTCTATAGTTGAAGAAGTAAAGGCTCAGAGAATCTACATAATTTGATCAAGGCTCCAAAGCTAGCATGAGTCAGGGGGCCCGGGGTTATACTGTGGTTGTTCACTCTGCCACCTGGGTCCTAGTGCCGTTATGTGACTCCAAGAAACATCTGACACCACAAAGGCAGAAGCTAAAAGGAACAGAAAGCCACAGTTAGACAACACTAATAATTTAGATCAGTACTTTGCTGAGTAAAACAAAATAATCTTCAAATTTAGAAAGCTTATCTTCTAAATAGCAACAATAATAATAATATCCTTTATATCTAAAGTGTTTCAACCTTTTAAAAGTCCTTTCTTCTAATCATCTTGTGAAATAAGCAAGGCACATGTCACATGTTTTTAAATATGGGGAAATGGAGGCACCAAAGAATGGTTAGGTAGCTTTGCTTCATGTCATTTACTTCCTTTCACACAGCGGGCAGTTTCTACATATCAAGTGTCTGCTCTCTCTCTCTGAGGCACCACACTAGGCAAAGGAGATACACACACACACACAATAAGGGATGAGTAGACCCTGACTTTGTGGACATCACATTCTACCTGGAAAGACATGTAGAGAAGTAAAGTATATTACAGTGACGCTGCAAGGGGAAAATGCACAGTGAAGTGGCTGAGAATAAAAGAGGAACATTTTCCACCAGACAATTGGTCAGTGAGCAGCTTGCTCAAATCTCAGATTCTGTAATCCAACCCAGTGCTGTCAAAACAAGCATCTGGTACAAAAAAGCCTTCCCCCACCCAGCCTCGCTGACTTCACAGACTGGAGGTCTGTTTTATGCTGAGCACATGCAGTTGAAGCTGAGAAGTAGGGCAGCTTCGAGGGGTCTTACTCAGCTGCCAGACAGCTACCTCATGTGGCTCCAAACTGACCACAAAATACTGGACTTTCACATTAATCCCACCAATTGAGCAAGGGACAAGCAGATGAATCTCTCAACACACACTTAGTCTCTGTCCCTCTCCCCAAACTCCAGCAGCTACGTGCATCCTTACCTTCCTTCCCAGACTTGATGTTACTAGCATGCTTCCTTGTGGTTTGGTCCTCCTTTTGCCTCAGACTGAATCTCTGTGATTGGTTCAATGTGTTTTGTCTTCACTTAGGGGCCTATCAGTGAGCAGAATTTTGAAGCATATGTAAATACACTCACAGACATGTACAGCAATCTGGAACGGGACTATTCCCCGGAATGCAAAGCTCTGCTAGAAAGTATCAAACAGGCAGTGAAGGGCATCCACGTGTAGGACCGCAGCAGCACCGGGCAACAGAAATCACCAACAGCAGTTTTATCTGCTAGGGGCTCCTGGGCTGCTAAGGCATGCAGGTTGCCGTACTGCATTTACAATTGCAACATTGCACTAATTTTTCCCCCCAGCTGTCATAAAAAGGAAAGAAAAACTATGATAGACTCTTTGAATTAAAAGCAATGCTGTCAAATATTATATTTTATTTATTTTCATATGTTTTTCTTTTTTTCTTCATTGCACTCTTTTGAATTTTTTCTTTGTAAAGTATATGTAAATTAATGTGACATTTTATATTTTATTTATTTCTAATCAAAGAGTTTTTTATCTTTTAACTGCATTTTGAAGTCTGCCATATTTTTACAAGTGTTTGTTAATTTTCCAATAGAATTTAAATAGAAATGCTATTCTCAAATCACATATCTTGCTGGGTTTAAATGAGAAAAAAAATAGTATGAAGGAAATCCTTGTCTAAGGACTGGACTATGCTCCGGTTTGATTTTTATTGCACAGTCCCCCTCCCCCCTCCTTCACCCCTTTCACTGGCTTTGTATTTATAAGTGGGCTTGTGGTCAGGTGAGATGCATGAAAGGAAAAAGAAGACAAATGGTGCCCACTAGGGGGCAGTGCACTCTCACAGCAGCACAGGTACTGGAAAAGCCTGTTCAGAATCTGTTCGTGATAATTAAATATAGCAATCAGCAAAGTATTCGACTTGGCTGTATGGTTATGGTTAACATGAATTATTTATTTGAAATGTTTTAAAGAAGCATAAACTTTTTTAGTGATGCAGACTTGTCTGTTTGTTTTTCAAGTCATATCAGCTAGTTGGCAACTCTTATCCCAAGATGAGAAATAAGACTTGATGTGACCAGCCAGGCTCTCCTGCCATATGTTGGTACAATATCCAAGTGACAATATTAATGTAGATTTGTACTTAGCAAATAAAAATACATCCAAATGGAAATTTTGTAGATACCATATCCCCTGAAATAGCATTTATCTTACTTGGTTGACTGGAAAGGAATGGAAAATATAGTAACACATGAAAAAATGTTACTCTGATCTGAGTAATTACTTTGAACACTGGTGACATCGCCTTACCATCTTTAGGCAACAGTAAAACTTTCAATTTGATTAAAATCTTTCTGTTGAACTACAAGTGCTATAAAGTGTACACACTCAACTCACAGGCACACACACTCACGTACGCTCACACACACATAAAACTGAGCCCCAAATCTTGAATTTCTGGATGGATCAGAGTTTAGTAGTTGCTACAGTAAAGGCAATGTCTATTTCAGGGATTGTAAAGTAGTTAAGCATTGTTTCAAAAGTTTTTTTATATTTATTTTTTTTAAGAAAAGGTATAGACAACCAGCTAAACTGCCTTTTTGGTGTGCACACACACCTCGTGTGCAATGTGCCTCCGTGTAAATGGACACTTGAACTTAGTGTGGGCATAATTTTCTGTTCTATAACAAAAGTGTTTATTTTTTACTAGCCCCATGGATATGTAATTGAATTTGATGGCACTCACAGGCTTGATATATTTATTCCACTGTTATTACTGTTACCTGCACAAATTAAAAGTAATATCAACAGTAATCCCACTTCCGTGCCGCTGTGGTCATTGTCATGTACTGAGTGGGGCTTATCTTTGGTTCGGGGTTCGTTTGAACTCTTGAATCTTAGTTTAGTGAAAATGAGATGTCTGTTCTTAGGTAGGAATGGTGTTTATTTAAAAATCAATTTAAAAAAGAAAAAGAGCTACCATATGTGCTGTCTATTATAAATGGGACACCAAACAAAATTTCCTATTAAAGTTATGTACTTGCAAACGTTTTGCTATACAGTACTTGATAGATGCATTACAAATGAGTTTGCTTATTACAAAGTTTAATTTGCTAAATATTTTAACATGTTTGTTATATATTTTATTTAATTTAAAAGAAATCTCTTACCAACCTATGTATTTATTACTATAATTTACTATGACTTCAGGTTAATTTATGTGTGTTTGCATAGTTTGAGCAGTATGTTTGTGAAGTACATTTATATTTATTTGCCTCCTTTGTACTTGATGTGTTTTGTAATGTGCACTGAATTTTTTTCCTTTCAGCTCTGTTGATTGACACTGTAAATTGGGTCTTTTGTAAACAACAAAAGGGCAACGATGTTTGCATATTTTTAATTTCAAGTAGTTTGTTTGTATACTGTTTCTTCAAACAATTAATATTTCTTACATCAAAGAAACAAAACTGTGTTCAGTGCTGTACATTTGGTGTATGGTAGGAAATAAAAATGGATAACGAGTTTTGCTGTGATCTTCCTCAGGCTACTGCACAGACACCGTTCTCACCGTCCAGTGGAAAGCACTGCCCCAGAGGAGCTCTGCGGGTCAAGTACCCCTGAGCCCTTGGGCATCTCTGATGTACCTCGTTTCTGTTAACCAGTCTGCTTGGCTTGTCCTTCCACCACAAGTAGACAGGGTTTATTTTCCCGCTGACAAGTGGTCACAGCCTTTGGCTGAGCACACATCTACAGAAAGGATGGGTGCCCGCAGTGTAAGACACACCTTTGCTAGCACTGGCAGGAAATGCGCCTGGGTCTAGTGAGCAATAAAATGCAGGCCTCACCCTCCTGATTGGCAAATTGCTAGGGGCATATCTGTATATTCATATAAGTCCGTTGGACTCAAATTTTAAAAAGTAATGATTGATTCTTGATAGCACCTCCTTTACTTATGTGTTTTTCTCACCTAATATCAGTGTTCAATTTTTCAGACTATGAAATAGGTCAGGCAGAGGGATCAAGAACAACAAATGAACAAATAAACAAACAAAACAAGCTCATGGATACCAGTGACAGAATGGTGGTTACCAGAGGAAAGGAGATTTGGGGGAGGATGAAGAGGGTAGAGGTGACAGAGGGAAACTAGACTTCAGGTGGTGAGCACACAATATAGTATACAGATGTCATATTATAAAGCTGTACATGTGAAATCTATATAATGTTACTAACTAATGTTACCCGACTACATTTAATTTTTAAAATTTCTGATTTCAGTTCAGATTTATACATCTTTAGGACTGGATGCCATTCATACTCAATGTGGCAAAAACCCATATAATTCATGTAATGAAGCAACATCAGCTGAAGGGAAGCGTGGGTCGTCAGAGGACAGCAAGATACTTGGGTGGACCTTTATGTAACAGGGGTAGTACAAGGCAGTCAATGCACAATAATAGCTTTGCTTCCGGTCACCAAATTTATTTGTATGACATGTGCAAATCCTGTAAAATGGATCACAAGATGCAAATCTGCTCAGCCAGCTACTTAGCTTACTCTTTGCAGAATACATGTATCTTGCACTGATTGGGATTTTACATCAATGAGTATTGTCTTCATTTTTATCACCCAACATGGCAGAAGAACAGTACCAGTTCCACTGGAAATGAGAAGAGAATGATGAATAAGAATCATACATGAGGGTATTTACGCCAGGCCCACTTCCTGGCTTCCATGTAAGTTCAGCCTGGGGGGGGCCATGAAATGAGTGGTAGGTATTATGACTGCGGTGCAAACAGGGTCCTGTGGAAACAGGGTGGAGGTTCACACAACTAACTGATGTCCTGGGGAAAGTGCCAGGTACGGATGAGCTGGGCAAGTTGGAGGAAAGGCATTGCAGGTAACGGAAACATCATGTGCACAGTCATGGTGATGAGACAAATCCAAGCAGCCTAAGGTAATTAAAATATAAAAAAAAAAAAAGAAAAAGAAAAACTGGTGAGAAGATAAGAGGGAAAAAGCCCAGGTAAGTGGGAGAGCAGGTCATATTATAAACAGCCATATTAAAGAGTTCTAATTTCCATAAACAGACTTTGGAACACCAAAGAAAGATTTAAAATCAGAATTATAGGATCAGATTTCCATTAGAGAACATTTATTCTAGCAATTCAAACAATTAATATTTCTTACATCAAAGCAACACGTGTGTTTAGTGATGTACCTTTACCATTTGGTGGGGAATAAGAATTGATATTGAGTTTTGCTGTGATCTTGTTCAAGCTACTATATGGAAACTATTATCACTATCCCATGAAAGATGCTGGAGCCTTAAGACACAAAACTAAAATATTTCTACTTGAACCAATGTCCTGATTGAAAAGAAGGCGTGAATGATTCTTTGTTTTGTCTCATGAGAAAAAGTTTTAAAATTAATTTCTTATGACACATAAATATTTTATTAATATTAATAAAGTTAATGTTCTCTGTGTCTCTATACATTATGCCCATTTCACTGTGGTCTGGGAATATTACTCTGCTCTGCCTTTGTATTACTCAGCAGATAATTCTGAAGTAAGCACATTTAATTGGCTAATAACCATCTATATTGTTAGACATAATCGATGTTGCCTTGTATACTTCATCTCATGAAATCCACAATTATCACGATGCCCAACTAAACTGATGAGGAAACTGGTCCTCAGAAATGTTAGTAAGTCACCCAAGACTACAAGACTCATAGATACAGAGAACAGACTGACGGTTGCCAGAGCAGGGGAAATGGGGGCTGGGGGGAAAAGATGAAGAGATTAAAAAGTACAGAAATTGGTAATTACAGTACAGTTACAGGGATGTAAATTACAGCATAAGGAATACCATCAATAAGGTTATAAAAACTACTTGTATGTGTGGTACCATGTGGGTACTTGAAATATCGGGAGGACCACTTTGTAATTGTGTAATCCCTATTCTATACACCTGAAATGAATACAAATTATAATATTGAATGTAAACTATAATTGAAAAATAAAAACACTAGGAAAAGGTACGGCCAAAATTTGACCTCTTTTCATTATTTTTAAGGTCTAATCTGGGGGAATCTGTCTAGTCACCTTTCAGATGCCATCTCACCTGGAAGAAAGAAAACAGGAATTAGTTAAGATTAAGATATAGACTAGGGCCCAGACATATCAACATTCTTAAATCGTGACAATGTCATCTCCCATTACTGAGTCCTCATAGTGCCTGTGAGCCCCTGAATTTGCTCTCATTCGCTTGACTGCCACACCAGACGGGTAATGATCGGCATTCCACTGACAGAAACTGAAGGTTAGAGAGAATACAGAATTTGCTCAAGCGTCAGCACTAAATGCCAGGGTCAGGGTTCAACCCCATTCTGACCCAGTGTAGAGCCCCTGTCCCTGCTGCAAGCCATCGTTGCCGTCTTTGACCAACCCCTGACTTGCTGACCATCATCCTAACCTACCTCGCATAAAGTCATTGGACAAGAGGCGGTCAGTTTAATCACCACTCTGGATAAAGTTTTTTAAAGAAGCATCATTTTTACATTTAAGCCACACTAATATGATACATTTATCTTGTGAAGTCATATCATAAAAATGTGACATCTTAATAATTTATTTGACAAATTGGGATTGAAAATCTTACTATGGTTGTAATAACAGTCAAAAAAGAAAAAATGCAAATAACTCATTTTTTGTTGTTTTTAGAACAAAACAACTCAATTATTGTTCTATCAGTAGCTACTTTGTGTGAGCTTGACAGTTTTACGTTGGCCTCTGATGAATAAAAGGACACTTAGTACTGACCTTTATCAGCCATTAAATACTTAAAAACATAAAGAAGATATAAAGTTCTCTGTGCTTAAGAAACAGCTGTTGTTTTAGATTTCCCACTCAAATATGTATTATCATCTACAAGTGTGGTCATTTCCCTTCTGTGACTGAGGACCTTGCTATGTTTGAAATGAAATCCAGGATCAGATGGATGAGTTAGATATTTTGAAGTAAGAATGGCCCTTTGGGGATGTGACACCCTAATAGTGTTTTAAAGGATCAAACTTTTAACCATTGGAAATCTTCGTAAATATTTATCCCCAAGACTAGTGTACTCGAGAGAACTTTCAAGTATTGTGCTTCATCAAACCCCTGAGGACCGAAAGCATTCATAACCACACAGCTGGCAGCAGTCAGGCCAAGCATGCTGTCCCCTCTGACGTGCTTGACTATCAGATTATCCTCATTCACATGAGTGCACTATTCCAGGAAATTCTTTCCCAGGAAGAAAAATTGAAAATGCCTTCATTATTTGTTCCAGGAACTTCTTATAAGTACATTGATCTGCATGGGAACTACTCAATGTACTCTCGGACTAAGTACCTCTTCTCAGGACCACATGCTCTGAAATGATTGTTTTCTCTCGGGGACTCACTTTGAACCCCCGGCTGTGCTGTGTGCATCTCTCCTAGGTTGTTATGTCATGAACTTGCCTAATTCTAACCACACCCTCACATTCAAAGGCCCTCTTTAAATCAGAACGCCCAACCCACATGAATATCCCACCTCTGCCTGCCCCTCTCCGCAGATGCGAAAACCCTGTCAAGTTGAACTTAGTTTTCTGTATCAACAGATTATTTGGGCTGTGTTCTGTGGCAGCGGCATTCAACAGACCCAAGTAATTGCTGCACACAGGCATGATATATTTCTATATCCTCAGTTTTAGGTAAGCAGGTACATAAATGGCTTAATTTTCAATCATCAAAAACCTAAAAGCTTAACTCTAAATATTTCCACCAATCTTTTTTTGGTGTTTCTGTGAACATGTAGCTCAGAGATCATAATGCTTCTTTTTCTCCTTTTCTTGTTTTGTGAGGGAGAAATCCTCAAAATTTGAGAACATCTGAGAACTATTGATATTATAATGTTTACAAGTTCAGACAAGAAAACAAAATGACTAATAACACTATACAACCCATAAACCTATCAAACATACTTGCACAACCCTGGAATCCACTCATTTTAGCTCTTTTTGTTTTTTTTATTTTTATAATTAGCAATCTACAGAACCAAATTCTGTTTTAAAAGATTATTGTCATACTCGGGATGATTGTTTTAGTGCAAATGCTGAAATAGAAGCTGAGGGAACCTATCATAAATTAGAAAACCAAAAATATCACATAGATTTCCTTTAAGCAACAGTGATCTTCAGTTGTTAGGGAAACCTGAGTTTGCCGTTGTCATGGAAGGACAGCATACGTCCTGAAGGGGAAAGGCAGTGGTGGGCTATTTATACTTGGCGAGCTCTGTTTTAAGACAGCTCCTTCAATGGCAGTGTCTAATTAGGTATATGATACAATAGCTTACAAGCAGTGGACACGGGTTCAGAGGCGAGACATTGGAAGGGAGACTTGGAAGAGTAAACAACTGTTTGAAGCTATCTATTGAAAGTTGCCTGTTCTGATATTCATTTAAAAGGATTTTTGGGTAGATCTTGAGAGAACAATAAAGTTGTTTGCAGTTTTATCCTCCTGGGAAGAATTTTCTGCAATGATAAAGCCATGTCAGTACACTATAATAGCAAAGTTATATTTTATATGGTAAGCTGTGTGGGGTAAATAGTTTTTCCTCTCCAAGGTAAATCACAGAAATTTTACTGTGGACTTGAGGAATCCTAAGGCTTTTGAGCTGACAGGGATGGATTCAGGAAAGGTGTGAGGATCTGGTAGCCAGGGCCAGCAGGAGTTCCTAGGCATGGAGACAGAACCAGTTCTGAAAACATGGCAGAAGCAAGCCCATTATCTGCTAGTAACAACAGCATCATTGTGCACACCTTGTTGTTGTAAACACTCCTTTACTGCGCGTATCTGGGAAGGGACTAATTAGGCAGCATACACAATGCCCTTGCCCTTAGCGGATAGACACATACACCTTGAATGGGCAAAATGGATGAGCAGAGGGCTGGGGCAGAAACCAAAGGAAACAGGTCTGATGTAAACCAAACACTGCCAAATGTTGAGTATATGTGATCTTAGAAAGTCTCTCACCACAGGACCTGTATTTGTTTTTTGTTTTGTTAAAGATTTCATTTTTAGGGAAAACTTTATTAATTTATTTTTAGAGAAAAGGGAGGGGAGGGAGAAGAAGAGGGACAAAAACATCAAAATGAGCAAAAAGCATTGATTGGTTGACTCTTCTATGTGCCACTTCCAGGGACCAAACCCACAACCCAGGCTGTGCCCTGACTGGGAATCGAACAGGGGACCTTTTGTTTGCAGGACAAAGCCCAACACACTGAGCAACTGATCAGGGCTTGTACATAATTTTTTTTAAACCAAAGACTCAAAAAGGTAAGTAGCTTGTCCAAGATCATCCAGCTGGCTAAAGGAGTAGCTAGAATTTAGTTTGTCTAACTCTAAATATCATAGTTCTCTCACCACTTCATACTGATGCCAGTACTTGTTGGAGAAAAATACTAGACCTGGTGGGAGATGAAGTAGGTGGTAGAGTCAAAGTTGGAAAGACCAGCTGAAAAGCCGAAAAGATGGTAAGGGCCTGAGCAAAGGCAATTCTATGGAAAATTAGGAGGAAGGCCAAGTTCAAGGAAAAATTTCAAAACATAGAATTATTAAACTTTTAGATTGCCTGAGAAAATTGACACCTACATTTCATTTGTACATTTAATATCTATGATATTTTTTTACCCGAAGTGAATAAAAACCTTGAAGTTTAACTGACCATCTAAGGCTGGAACTTCTAAAGTATAGTGCCCAGGCCACAGCTAGGCTGGGAGGCCAGCCAATGATCTGTAAGAAGTGTGACAGTTTCAGAACACGAGGAAAACAAATTTGTCAAATGCGTTTTACAAATTTGATATATCTTAAATTATTATTTTCACCAAAATCCCAATTATCATAGTCCGTAAGAATTGCAAGTAAGCTATAGGATGGTCTGGGTTAGTTTTTATGAGTACAAGCTAAAATTCTGTTCATCTGGTGCAATTCATCTCAGTGAACATATTTTCATGCTCGTTGTGCCTATGTTTAAGCTGATTAAATTTTCATTGCCTTGTTTTGTTGATACACAAGTGAATCAAGGGCTCAAAATCGATTCATTAAAATGAAAATGAAGAAGTGACAATTCTAACCCAAATATCTCAACTTAGAAAAACATACTCCCATGAGGCAGACGCTAATGATTTCCCCAATGATATATCAGGAAACTGAGGCATGTAGTGAGTTCTTAAGATAAGATGACAAAGCTCCAAGCTTTGTAAGTGACAAAGCTTGGATTTGAACACTGCCATTGAGGACCTGGGGCCTGCAGTATAAGTGCTGAGATACAGGGCCAAACAGTTAAAAAGGTAGATTTGTTCTATTAGCATCCAAAACCTGTGAGATTTTTTTTCTTTTTTGCTGAATTAATGAGAAATTTTACACCATTATTTAAACTTAGCATCGGTAGTAATGAAGCACCTGCTAAGTGTGAAAAAGGAAAGGCATTCGTGCTGGAATAAAAGTGGTTCAACCTGAATGCCAATCCACAGTCTATCTCATTCACATGGAGCAGCTGGCATTGCAATACGCCCCTTGATCTTAGTGCTGGCTTGGAGGAAATAGTGGAAATTGAAATAATTATCTTTGGCCACTGAATGTACATGTTCTTAGCATTCTTTGTATTTTTTTACCCTGAAGTATTCTAATTAAGAGAAGGTGTCACTACTATTCAAGATCATTTTTAAATAAAGAATGAGATAAAGATACATATTTTTTATTGTTGTTCAAGTACAGTTGTCTCCATTTTCCCCCCACCACTCTCCCATGCCCCATCCACCCCCATCTCTCACCCTCAATCCTTACTCCCCTTTGGCTTTGTCCATGGGTCCTTTATACATGTTCCTTGATGACCCTTCCCCTTCTTTCCCCCGTTATCTCTCTATTATCTTGATATTGCTATTATAACCATCTCTAAAATTTCATGCAACTTTGTCAGTTTTGGATCTCAAAGATATTCAGTGTCTTAAATATGCTGAACCTGTAACTTTAAAGCCAAAATATCATAACTTTTATTGTTGAGGAAAAGATAGCAGAATTTCTGAGTAAACTATGAATCATCAAACAGTTTGATCACCTTAAGTTCTTCCACAAAACTGGATTATTTTTTTTACTCAGTGGAGAAAGAAATCGATGGCTCTATTGGACATACCTAAAAACTATACTAAGATCAAATACATTCCAAAATGCTTTTATAAACATATACAACCAAGGAATGGATGAAGAATCCATTCAGAGTGCTTGTCCAAGTTAACAAACCTGAGTTTTGTGTGAGGCATTTGTCACCTTAATTCCTTTGAAGCACTGAAATTAGTAAGGAATGAGAAATCTCACCACTACTTTTAGATCCATATTCCATTCAAATATACAAAACTTCTTTCCAGAGCCACTAAATAATATCTATCACCTTAATAACTGATCATCGTTTTAGGATTTTCTAATAGAAATAAGGAATAATACACTTAATTGTACTAGATAGATTTGGTTCATCTGAACATAACAGTAAGACTCCATTAAGGAGTCTTAATGACTTGTGAGAGGAGCTCTAAGCTTGATCTCTCTCTCTTTCTCTCCAAAAAGTTGGATGGCCAGCAGTCCAGTGTGGCTCTAGTTTCATCTGTCTTTCCAATCATACTATCAATAGGTTGCATCTGCAGGGTAATAACGTGAACCAACAAGGCTGCTAGATCTCCAGCCATTTCACCTGCATCCTAGACTAAGAGGAGGATGGCAAAAGAAAGAAGAAAGAAAGGAGAAAGAAAAGAGAGAGAGAGAGAGAGAGAGAGAGAGAGAGAGAGAGAGAGAGAGAGAGAAAGAGAGAGAGAGAGAGAGGGAGAGAGAGAGAGAGAGGAAAGAAAGAAGAAAGAAAGAAAGAAAGAAAGAAAGAAAGAAAGAAAGAAAGAAAGAAAGAAAGAAAGAAAGAAAGAAAGGAAGGAAGGAAGGAAGGAAGGAAGGAAGGAAGGAGGAAAGGAGGGATGTAAGGAAGGATGGAAGAAATAAAGAAAGAAAAGAAAGAAGAGTAAAGAAAAAAAGAAAAGAAAGCAGGCAAAAGAGCAACAAAGGGACTCACAGAGATTAGCCAGGTCCCTTTAACTGGCCATCCCATACACTACATATAACACATGTACTTACTTTGGCCTGAATAAAAGTCATATGGACTTACCTAAATCTAGAGAAGTCTTTTATTTTAGATAATTATGTGCAGAGTTCTGTTACTCAGTAAGGAAGAGAACAGATGCTGAAGTTGGCTCCTCTTGTTCTCAGCCACTGAAGCAACATGATGTGGAGAATCATGTGTAGCTCATTTATCCAGGGTGGAATTGGGTGAAAGTTCTTCACTGCAATTTAAAAAATTGTCAGCTTAAATACTCATTTTGTCTATTATTTTAAGTATATTTTATTGATTATGCTATTACAGTTGTCCCAATATTTTCCCCTTTGCCCCCCTCCAAAGGGTAACCCCTTCTCTCCAGTATCCCCCTCTTATTTCATGTTCATAGGTTGTGCATGTAAGTTCTTTGGCTTTTCCATTTCCTGTACTATTCTTAACCTCCCCCTGTCTATTTTTGTACCTACCAATTATGCTTCTTAATTCCTATACTTTTCCCCCCATCTTCCCCTTCCCCCTCCCCACTGAAAACTCCCCATGTGATCTCTATTTCTATGATTTTGTTCCTGTTCTACTTGCTTGCTTCGTTTGTTTTTGTTTTTTTAGATTCGGTTGTTGATGATAGTTGTGAGTTTGTTCTCATTTTACTGTTCATAGTTTTGATCTTCTTCTTTTTCTTAAATAAGTCCCTTTAACATTTCATATAATAAGGGCATGGTAATGATGAGCTTTAGCTTTGCATTGTTTGGGAAGCACTTTATCTGCCCTTCAATTCTAAATGATAGCTTTGATGGATAGAATAATCTTGGTTGTAGGTCCTTGCTTTTCATTACTTTGAACACTTCTTGACAATCTCTTCTTCTCTGCAAGGTTTCTTTTGATAAATCTGCTAGTAATCTTATGGGAACTCCTTGGTAGGTAACTGCTTTTCTGTTGCTGCTTTTAAGATTCTCTATTTTTAACCTTTGGCATTTTAATTATGATGTGTCTTGGTGTGGTCCTCTTTGGGTCCAACTTGTTTGGGACCCTCTTTGCTTCCTAGACTTCTATGTCTATTTTCCTTGCCAAATGAGTGAAGTTTTCTTTCATTATTTTTTCAAATAAGTTTAGAATTTCATGTTCTTCCTCTTCTCCCTGTGGCATCTCTATGATTTGGATGTTGACACATTTGGAGATGTCTCAGAACCTTCTTATTCTCTTCTTGTTTTTTGAATTCTTGTTTTTCATTCTGTACTGGTTGACCATTTATGTCTCCCTTATGTTCCCCATCATCGATTTGAACCCTGGCTTCCTTCCCTTCACTGTTGGTTCCCTGTAGATTTTTCTTTATTTCACTTAGTGTAGCCTTCACTTCTTCCCTTATGTGTTTGCCATACTCAACGAGTTCTCTGAGCATCCTTATCACCAGTGTTTTGAACTCTGCATCTGATAGGTTGGCTATCTCCATTTTGCTTAGTTCTTTTTCTGGAGTTTTGATCTATTCTTTCATTTGGGTCATATTTCCTTGTCTCCTCAATTTGGCAGCCTCTTTGTTTGTTTCTATTAGGTGGAGCTGTTTTGACTCTGTCTTGGTGCACCTGTTACCTTGCAAAGGGTGGGGCCTTAGGTATCCCCCAGGGTGGGGCAACCCCCTTCACCACTTTGTGGCACTGTATGTGGGAGAGAGTTCAGAGAGGGAATGATGCCACTTTCTTGGCTTTCACCTTGTTTCCAGTCTCTTCCCCCACTTCCCAGATGGGACTGGTGCCCTTCTAGCTGCTGCCCTGGTGCTGAATCCAGAGTGGGTTGGTTTGCATATGTTCTTGAATATGCTGGTCCTTTAAAAAGACTGTCCTGAGAAACCAGCAGTTTTTTCTGTGGCCTAACCCCCACTGGTTTTTACATCCAGATGTTATGAGGCTTTATTTTGAGATGCTGGAACCCTGAGCTCTCAGTCTGGCCTGGGGCTGGGATTACTCACTCCCCAATGATCCACTCAGTTGTCCCTCCTGGTTTTTATCCAACACACATGAACGTGGGACCTCTGTGCCACTGGCTGGCCACCACACCACTGCCTTGCCACCACTTCCTTGCTGCTGCCACACCACGTCCTCTCAGCCCCAACTCCCTGTTTCTGTCCCTCCTACCCATCTGGATGAATGTTTCTTCTTTATCTCCTTTGTTGTTGGACTTCCATACAGTTCTATTTTCTGGCAGTTCTGATTGTTTTTTGTTATGAAGTTAGTTGTGATCCTTCTTATGGTTGTTAGTGGAGGTAAAGTGTGCCTACCTCCACCTCCACTTTAGCTGGAAGTCCTTTGTTTATTATTTTAAAGTTCAAATAAATCTTTTTTTCCCTCAAACTGGATGTTTGCTGTTGTTGGACATATTAAGTGGATTGAATATGCCCCAAGTTTGATGTGCACTTATTGCCATGACTCAATTTGAGGGGACAAAAAGTCCATTTTCTCCAAATACCAACCTCACAGGGTTCCATTCTCCACTGCTCCCAAAATTCCCATCTATGGGAAGAGAAGAAGGTTTGCCATATCAGACACACCAGGCACTTTTTAATTTGTGACTGTTTACCTGGCAGAAATGTGAGGTAAAGAGGCATCAGACTTATACTATGGTCATTATTGTTTCCCAGGGTAAGATATAGCCTCCAAACAGAGTGAGTAACCACTAAAGGAATAAGTGAATGAAGCAAATGAGTGAGAGAGTCACATCTAAAATGCCACTAGATCTTCGCTATGTCTATTTTCACAAACATGAAATAGTATCTGACTCAGTTTTTCTTAAGTTCTTGGAGGATAACAGATGTGAGAATACCTGGAAAATTCTAAAAGTAAAGTTATATGGTGATATATTTTATTACATTATAGCTATACTATATATACAGCAATTATGATTAGCAGTAATTTCAGTACACTAATTCTTTTTATTTTTAGAAATCCTTGAGGCCTCCTGAAAAATACTATCTAACATGTATAGCACATACCTAACACTTATGATATACTCATAAGTTCTGGGTTTTCTCTCCATTTCCACCATAATTATACTATGTGATCTTTGAGAAAAAAACTTGGATCTTGTTGACATCATAATTCTTTCACCTATGAAATACAGAAAGTACATATTTTAAAGTTCCAGAAAAATGTGCAGACTGAGGCCAGTAGGAAGGGGATAGTAAAAAGTACAGAGGCCTCAGCAGGCAAGAAAGAATTTGAGTCTGTCCCCTCAAATGCGTGTCCTGGGATTTAAGTGACCTCTCAGTGTAACCACCAGGCTCAAGGCTCTGTGGGTTTTGCTTGACATCACCCTAGCATGGCCCTGAATCTCCTTTCCCAGTTCCCCTAGTTTTTCCTGGATACACTTCCTAATATCATACTCACTGTAATCCTAGTGTCAGCGACTTCTGGATGTAAGACCCAAGTAGGACACCAGAAGGATAAGAGGAACAATTGTCAGGGGTTGGGGGCAGGATCTGGTCAATACAAGTCTTACTAACTCACAGTCCTGCCTATGTCTGGCCTCTTAGTTTGGGGATATCAGAGGGGCTAGGCACCCACGGGCAGCCCAGTTAAATAATTGTCACCCTCTACACTACACTTTGTAGAATCCTACTTAACAGGAAAATTATTATTTCTTTTTTCACCCAAAACATGTAAAACTATGATTCATATTATCAAAAACTGTAAGGTACTTAGGTGAGATGATGTTTGGTATAGAAGTGAAAACATCCATGTGTCTGCATAAATACAGTTTTTTTTTCTTCCCATCTAAATGTTTTGGCACTAAGTAAACAGAAGCTGAAAAATATTACAGCCTGACTCATGTTAGCTAATGTTATATAGATTTAGAAAAACAAATTGGCCAATACACAGTTTTTCAATACTGCTATGCAACAATCTAATGCTAATTTCTCCGCTGCAATTATATTTGGTACTGGCACTAAACAATGAGTAAATCAACTTTTCAATGGCCTTTTTTAGCATGTTCCTATGACTGAATTATACACATTTCCCATGATGCTCTTAATTTCAAAACTCATTTCCTATCACAGTGTATATCATTTTTCTAAATGTTCCCTCATGATTCTGAAGCCATTTCTGTATTTGATTCCTCCAACACCTGATTCAGTTAGGGCACACAGTGTGAGGAGGGCTTATGTCATGTAGACGTAAATGGTTTACTTGTTAGTAAAAGGGTTGCTTTACAAGATCCTTGGAGAGGAACTCATTAAAATGGGAAGGGGAATTTATATGTATTTTATAAACCATAACAACAATGATGTAGTTTCATCGCCTTTAAAAAAAAAGAAAAACTCATTTTAATTTATTTTTCTTCCACCTCTTTTGCTCTAATGATTCTTTTCCAGTCAAGCCTGAACAATATTCTATTTGAAAATTAGTCTAATTTATTCTCTGATTTAATTTTGTCAAAAGCCCTTGTTAGTAGACTTATGATCAACTGATATCCACTCTATTTTGTAGACCCAAAACAATTTCTCTTAACAATGTCCTTTAATGGTCCTTAAAATATTTGAATGCTTTTTCTAACAATACCCATAATGAAATTTACTTTTATTAGCTTTGGGGAATCCAAAGAAGTGATCGGACAAAAGTTTAACCTACAACTGTAGTGTCCCATTAGTCCCAAGGATCACCAAACAGACATCACCTCACCACTCAGCCTCCTCCAGGATAATCTGCTGCAGGGTATCTTCTCAAGACAGAAGGAAGTGCCATCTCCCCTCTCACTCTCCTACCTAGAACAGTGGGGAGGATTCCTCCAATACAGCTGGCCCACGAAGCTGTCAAGAGATGCATGACAACACCCTGTCAGAGAGAAAGATGGAAAAAGTGAGCTCCATGAAGCTGCTCTCAGAATGCCTAGTGCTAAATCCACTAGGATGTGTTGTAACCACTTCACCCTGCTGGCTTTGGCAGGCTTACCAGGAATTTTAAACATGTTTAAGGTTAAAACACCAGAGATAGAAACCAAGCCTCTATTAAACTGACTTTCCGTCTCTCCCAACCTCTCATAGCTACTTATGCTAGCACTGTGCTGCAGGACCGGGGTGCTGGAAACGTCAAGTGATGCCAGAGACAAATAAGCCCCAGCTTCAAAGAAAAGTCTAAAAGATAAAGATAGAGACCACCCAGAAGAAAGTCCAGATTCCAGAAAGTGTATGGAACTGTTAAAGGCAAAGGGAGGAATGGAAGAGGTCCACCAGACACTTAAATAAGGATTATTTGAATTTTAGCTCAGTGGCAAAGTAAGACCTAAAATGTGAAGTCCAAGGTACCGCTAAAATTGATTTTATTTCATTTTTAAAATTATTTTTTATAATGATCCACCGGAACCAAGAATTTCAGAGACTGTAAGTTACAGGCTCTTTATGAGATGGGTGGGAAGTTGTTCTTACAAAGGGAAGGACTGGGTTAAGTGTCTACCTCTATTTTGGCCTCAGTTTCTCCCACTATACAAGGCATAGGTTTAATTTAATTCAGTGTTGCATTCTCGCCTAGGAATAAAAGGCCCAGTCTCCTATACAAACCCTTTAAACAACTCAAAGCTAATCTGTCATGAGAGCAAGACCTACAATAGATTGGGTTCCTTTATATATGTAGGTATATAATATACATATAACATATACATATATGTTAAGTTTTATATATGTGTTGAGTTTTAATAGAGGACAGAACTAAGAACCTCTACCCTGTTCAATTCAGTCAAGATGTTCTCAGTACCTTTACTCTGCACATGCCAAGTGCTGCCAACAGTATCTGATAAAAAAAAAAAAGAGGTGAGGTCCCAGGAAAGAGACAAAGAGGTGAAAATGTGCATGAAGAAAATGTAGTGGGGTGTGCCCTTAGAAACAAGTCCTCTTGGAGCAGGATTGGACAGATGGAGGGATTGAACGGTGATGCAGCCGCTGCAAGAACTCAGCCAAACCAAAGGGATCTTCAGAGCTGAGATGGCCCTGAAGAGCTGTTCCACTTTGAGGCAAGGGTGCTGGGCTTTTAACTCATCCCCAGTGGATGACCCTAGAAGCCCTAGAAGCCCTGTGGAGGCCTGGCCTGGCCAAGGCAGCTCACTTCAGGAGGCCAGCCCAGCTGTAAGCTGCTGGTCACCCACATCGTAGAAGCTGAGGGGGAAAAGGTGTCAGTGATTCAGCCTGGTGATGAGGGATTATGTGGTTCACCTAGCACCCACCTCAACCACACTCAATGCAACAGGAAACCCTCTTTCTAAACTACTATTACATTGCAAAGCAGAATGTTTCAAGGGCTGTGGTAAAGAAAAAAACAACAACAACAAACAGTAGAACAAATAAGATTAACTTTGTCTGATGAGACCAAAGAAAGAAAGTATCAGTAAAGCAGTAATATTTGAGCTGGGACTTGAAGAATGGGTAGAATTTGGAAAAAGTGATAGAATTCTAAGTGAAGAAAACATCACATAAAGAGGAATAAAATCTGCAAAGCTGAGAATGGCATTTTGGAGGACAAATATCAGTTGGTCAGATTTACTAGTGCAAATGGTAATAAAAGGAAAGCAAGTGGGGAAAGGTACCTAAACAAGAACGGAACAAATGAAAGAGGAAGGGGGAAGACTACCGATGGGGAACGTTTCTGGTGTCCACGATAAGTAGTAACAACACGTCAGTGATACTTGCTCAGGAAAGGAGGCTGAGTGAGTGAATACTAAGATTGAAATGTAACATATAAGGTCTGTTTTACCAAGTTGTCTTTCGTGAGATCAAAAAATAGCTCTGTGCAGCCTTACTTCAAAGTATTACGTGTCCCCAAGTTCTAGTTTGTGAATTATTTGGACATTAAAGGAATCATGATTTAACTGAAGTCTCAACCCCCATATCCTGTGGAAGTTCCAGCAAGCACCTTTTCCAATACATAATAGGATTCCCAGGGGAGTTGTGTTCTTCTGGTGGCCTCTCATTCTAAATTCCTTCTTCCATGAAATCCGGTCGACACTCTGCAGTTCCAACTGCTGGCTTTGCTCTGTGTGACTTCCTCCACTTGCAAACACTAGTCATGCCCTCCAAAAAAGTTAATGAGCTAACCTGAGGTCACACATTTTCCAGAATGAAAGCCACATCTTCCTGACCCCAAGCTTATCCATTCCATCTGTGTATTAATGGATTCAAGGACAGGGAATGGGAAAGTTAGGGGTAGGTGAGGAGAAACCTCCTGGTACATGTAGAAGATTTTACTGAATTTTAATGTATAACAAATATTCTGAAGAAGATGATATAATTATATAATTTGTTTATTACTAAGATGTGTGTAGCACAGTTATTATAAAAGGATCTTGAATAAAGTCCTTTCTCTGATTCACATTGTATGTGTTTTTTTAAATATATGATACTTCATCTATCTTTATAAGTCATTAATAATAATTGTGTAAAAATATAACATAAATGCTTACAGTTTTATTACTAATTCATAAACTATTCATTTCATTTTAGAAATCAAAGTAATAAACTGATATCAACTACATAATTTACAGAAATAGACTTATTTTCTTTGGCTTTCTGGAAAAGTTGAGAGAAATGCAAAATGTGTGACTATGTTTTAATGTACATTGGAAATAGCTCTGCTCTATTGTATTTCATAAAGCACACAGGAAAAAAGTGTCTTCCGTGTTCATTTTGTCTGACCTCTCGTAGAAATAATGATGGCGTTTGTTATTATTTAGTTAATACATGACTATTTTTATTGCAAATTAGTCTTAATTGACATATAAATACATTAGACAGTACATATTTAAAAAGTGAGGTGCTCTTAGATCATCTGGGGGAATGTGCAGTTATCTGCTTTATAAAGATATGCAGCTCAGCAGAGAACTCTGTCAGGCCACTCCTACACATCCCAAGGAAAAAAAATGTGGTATTGAATTATCTAAGAAACTGTTACAGTCATCTGTTATTTGGTATAAGTTCTTAATAACTGAAAAATATCCAAATTACTTCGGCAGTATTTTTTTCTCCTGAAATTTAAGTTCATTTTAATCTAACAAGTTAAGATCTGGTATTGCCCACAATGTAATTTTATTTTTGCCTTCCATGTACCAATTACAACAAAAAATGCTTTATTCTTGTTACTGGTTAAATCAAATCCTCCCCACCCCAAACTTATATATTGAAGTTCTAATATCCATTATTTCAGAATGTGACCTTATTTGGAGATTAGATCCTTCAAGACGATCATCTTTAACTTAGTTAAAATGAGGTCATTATGGTGGGCCCTAATTCAATATGACTGATGTCCTTATATGAAGAGACAGGACACAGGCACACAGTCAGGGAGAATTCCATGTGAACATGAAGAAGGCCTACAGACCTCGGAGAGGGTCCCAGAACAGATCCTTCCCTCGCAGTCCCCAGAAGGAACCAACCCTGCCAACACCTTCATCTGACACTTCTGGCCTCCAACTATGATGCAATACATTTCTGTTGTTGAAGCCACCCAGTTTTTGGTGGTTTGGTGTAGCAGACCGAACTAATACAATATCTCATTTGCTTTTAAAATGTGTAACTTATTCTGTTTATACCATATTTATTTTCTAAATTAATCTTTAAGCTGGTCCTAAAGTTAACTGTTATCTAAAGTCCTCAAGCTGACTGTTATCTGCAAGACAAGCAGCAAGTGACAAACTAATTATGATGTTACTTCTCCTATTTTTTAAGTGTTTAAGAGGAATGTCTGTGCACTGCTCACGTGGAGTTGCTGTTTCACTCAGGATCCTCTGTGGGGCCCCGATGAACACCCCACAAGGAGATCATTGCATGTGCGTTACAGCAGCCACGGGAGCAGGCCGTCAGCTGGGGCCTGAGTGTTCCCTGTGTCAGTGCTGGGCGCCAGTTCCGAACGAATATACAAAGCAAGTGTTTCTCAGTCAGAATAAAAGAGCATTTGATCAATTCTGGGTAACTTACAAAACTTGCCTGATGTAGAAGAAACAGTTTTGGTGGAAAAAATGCCTGTTTGACAAACTTATTAAAAACGAGTGGGAGAAATAAATCAGTTCATCCTAGCACTGAAAATCATTAGCTTAGCTACAAATGTGAGACAGTGAAAGTTCCGCTATTTTGTGATTCATGATGTTCTCACTCAGGGTCGCCTCAATGTGATACATTTTAATAAATACTAAAAGGTTCACAAAGAAGCTGAAATTTTCTAAATTCCACTTTCCTGGTTACAGATATAGTGATCACCTCTTCTTGCTAACAAAAGTATACTATTTTCATACTAAGCAGATAAAAATGTTCTTTACAGAGATTAGAATATCACCAGTAATTCAAGAAGTGGTACTTTTCCCCATAGTCTGTGGTGAAGTGTCATACTTGAGTAATTTTAGGGTCTAGTGGTACACATTTCCAAAATTCCACTATTTTTTCTCTTTCTTTTTGTTGTTGTTCAGTTAACAGTTGCCCTGCCTTCTTCCCCATTGCTCACCTCTACCCCTACTCCCACAGTCAATCCCCCTCACTGTTTGTGCCTGTGAGTCCGCTATTTGTGTTCCTTTGCTTGTCCCTTCACCTTCTTTCCCCAATTATTCCACTCCCCCCACACCTCTGGTTATTGTCAGTTTGTTATTTATTTCCATGTCTCTGGTTCTATTTTGTTCAATTTTTTGTCTTGTTGATTATGTTCCACTTACAGGTGAGATCATATGATATTTGTCTTTCACCACCTGGCTTATTTGACTTAGCATAATACTTCCACTATATAACTTTTAATGATTTCTCTTAAGTACATGCTGTTAACACTCTTGACTTTTACAAATACTTATATATTGTCCATTTCCATCTCTGTCTCCCCCTCTCTCATTTAATATATTTTCTTGTCCTCTCTTTCCTTCTCTCTCCAGTTCCATCTTTCACTTTTATAGTTAAATCATCTCATTTAATTTATTTGCTTTATAATCTAGTATTGAGTAATATCAGTTGGGTTGAACTGGGCTGTGATCGTGGTGCCCTGGCTATACCTACATTAGACCATAAGGACGAGCTATCTCACTTAACACAATGTTCAGAGGCAGAGATGTGGCAAGCTTCAGGGTTGGCTAGCTCATTGGCTCAATTAGTTCCACCAGGAGCCAGGTTCCTCCCACCTCTCTGCTCTTCTCTCCTAGTATCATCATTATTCATAACATTTCCGGGCCTGTTGTCATCTGGATGATGAAGACAGTTGGTTTTTTCCTATGGCACTCCCACAGGAGCAAGGCTGCTTTTCCTGGAATGCCTGCTGCAGACTTCTCCTCACTCCACTTGGGCCCTTCCCTGAACCAATAATTGGTCAGTTGGGCTCACTCGTATGCCATTCCCTGCCATTCTTACTGTTTGTTTTTGGTAGAGCAAACTGTCATTATTGTCCTGATGCTCCCCGTGGCCAGGCTTCTTGCTCTTTGGTTTCCATGCATTATCCCAGCTTTAAAGACTTACTGCACTGGGCCGATGTCAATCTCCCCCTTGTGCCTGCAGATCCCTTTACTCCAAGATCTTCGCAGCATCTTCTTCCCTCCAAGCCCTATCACTAAACTTCAGGCTAGGTGACTTCCAAGCTTGTCACTATGCAGTTAATTGCCAAGGCACATTCAGTAGCACCCAAGATCTCACTCAAACAAAGAACTCAGCAGGTTATAGTAACCACATACCTGAGAAGATGCACAATTCAGGGATAAACATAGGGAAGTGAAATCTCAGTGTGGTTTTTCCAGAACCCTCTCCCCAGTCATTAATTTCATCCTTATTTAAGCTTCTTTGAATTGGGATTCTATCATTGCAACCAAAAGAGTCCCATCATTGATCACCCACTAGCTGAAGCTTTCCAAGTCTTTGGGTTTTGCTGAAACTAACATGCTGTCAGGAGAAATTGCACAGAGCTGACCTGTGCAGTTCTTCACAGACCAAACTGAGCAACTTGTAAGGCAATAGGGAAATCCTTAAGCAAGCCAGGAGCATCTAATGCCATGTTCAAAACGGTGAGAGTGGGGTTATGGGAGAACAAGAGGAGATGAGATCAGGAGAGGCGATGAAGTAGCAAGCAAGGAGAGCTCCATGGGTAGATGCGTGACTGTGAAAGACTGACTTAGAGGTGCAGACCCAACATAGATGGGCTTTTTCTTAAAATAGAACAAAACAGTAATACCTTGGCTAAAAGCAGAGTTTTAGAAGTAGCATAGGCTTGGATTCATAGAAGTGAAGCATAGACTACGGGTTGCCAGGGCCAAAGGAGTAGAGGAAGTAGGGAGATGTTGGTCAAGGGTACATGTTTCCAGTCATAAGATGAGCAAGTTCTGGAGACCTAATATACAGCATGGTGACTATAGGTAACAGCACTGTATTGTAGATCTGAAATGTTCTCACCACCAAAAAAAGCAACTACGTAAAGGGATGGAGGTGTTAACTAACCTTATTGTGGTGATTATTCAGCAACATACAAATGTATCAAATCATCATGTTGCACATAAACTTCAACAATGTTATGTATCATTTATGTCTCAATCAAGCTGGGGAAAGGGAAAGAAGTAACATAGGCTCTATTATTCCTAACTTAATTGATTGTGTAATTAAAACAGTTGCTCGGTACACTGACTATTAATGTTTTATTACTATTACTGTCATTGGGGAATAGATCTGAGAAGTAAATTCTTTACAAAATCTGAAGTAAAAACATATTAATACAGCTTCATTTGTGCCAGAGAGAAATGCACATATGAGCAAAACAAATGTTTATTAATCTATCATTAGCTTATTATAATCCTAATGTTATTGTGCACCTCAATCTGAAGCATTTTTTCCTACAGGTAGTTTATCCAGTCAGCCTTTCTGCCACAGCCTGATTTCTTTGTCAGGTTAGGTGATTTTGCAACAAAATATTAAATTAATAGAAAATTAATTATTTATGAAAGTGATGAATATGTTAATATGGGTGATATAAAATTCAAAAACCAATTCAGAATAATTCAATTGTTTTTTAATAAGCTACACTCATATTATTTGAAAATCTTAGTTTATGTCAAGGCCCAAGGTCATAAAGTCTGGGGAGAATTTAAACTTTTTCTCAAATGCACATACTTTCAGAGAAAAAAATTATATACACACAAAGGGAGCCACAATTCCATGTACGTAGATGTAGACGTAGATGTAGATATAGATGTGGATGTGGATGTAGATGTAGATGTTGATGTAGATGTAGATGTAGATATTGATGTCGATGTAGATGTTGATGTAGATGTAGATGTACATGTTGATGTACATGTTGATGTCAATGTGGATGTAGATATTGATGTAGATGTAGATGATGTAGATGTAGATGAGGAAAGACAGAGAGACAGAGAGAGAGAGAGATGATACTGGTATCAGTCAGGTTCGAAATAACACTGAATTAAATTTCATTGACATACATTCTAGGCTTGGATCTGTAACTAACATCAGATAAGCTTCTTTCTCTGGCATAATGTCCTACAACAGTAAAATAAGAGCTTGAATTAGATGATCTCTTGGGTATCTTTTTCTTCTAATACCGTATTATTAAAATTCTACTAAAATAATTTCAACCCCTGCAGTCATCTTATTTTTACTCTATTGTTTCTTGTATTTTTCCCTAAGAGGCTCCTCTTTAACACTAGGACTGATAATAGAAGCTAATACTCATAAAGGAAGTCATCTAGTCAAGGCTATAGTTTATATCAGATAAGTGAAATCAAAATGAAATTAAAAAGGCTAGAGTTTGCTTTAAAAATATTGAAACAAACAAAAGAAATTCTATGTTTATCAAGAAAATTGTTTTGGAACTAGTAAATTTATTTAATGTAATAATTCCACATTAATATCATTTTTGGCTTGGGGCTGAGCCACATGAAAGCTTATTAAAGCAGAACAGATCAAATCAGCATCTTCATTCTGGAATTTCCAGGCACTTTTCTACGATGGCCTAAGGGAAGTCATTATGGTAATGACAGGTTTTACTAGACTATCACATTTACAATACATAATAATTATGTGTTGAAATTCCTAAAAGGTGGGCATTTTCTAATGTTAGAATGGATAAACTTTAACAATTGGCATTTTTTCCTAATTCTTACAATGAGTACAAAATTGTGTTGTGTGATATTATTTATGGAGAGAAAAAGTAATGTTTGTATTTTAATTCAACTACCATAAGTTTGGTTTTCTAAGTTCTATGGCTAATACCTTTAGTGTTGGTCCAATTAATGGTATCTTAATTCTCTCAGCTAAGATAAATATTGCTACTTTGAGAACAAACTAGAAGACAGACATTCTGGGACACCAATATGAGACTGAGCTCATCAAGGGTTTTCGTATTACCCATTTATCTTCTACCCCAAGTACTGTTAAACATTTAGATATGACATTAGTTTCGGCCTTTTGCTGGACTCAATTAAGCCATCTGCTAGAGATATTTCTTCTCTTTTGTTTTTTTCTCAAAAATCTAAACTAGTTCTTGGCCTCATCCTCTGTTAGAGAACACAACAAAGGGTTCAAGGTGTAACCATATGACCATTTAGGGTGCTCTGAACACCCCCTATTACCTTCCCTGGGACAGAATGATGAGCCACTGTACAACTGATAGTTCCGCATTTAATTGGTGTTCAATAGTCAATTCCTTTTCTCTGATCTAATATTTAAAAGGCCACAAGCACTACAAACTTTTATAATATGCACAATGAATATTTTAGAGGAGCCCTAGCCCAGTGACTCAGTTGGTTGGAGTGTCTTCTGGTACACCAGAAAATTTCAAGTTGGGACCCCAGTCAAGGCACATACCTAGATTGCAGGGTTTCTCCCCTCCTCTCCCTTCCCCTCTCTTCCCCTCCCTTCCCCTCCCTAAAAAAGTCAATAAATATACTCTTAGGTGAGGATAAAAGGTACTTCTGAGAAAGGTGTTAATACATGTCAATATGATTAAATTTAAAGATAAGAGATAACAGTCCCTTTTTTCCAATCCCACAGAACTGTTTTCCTTGAGAAAGGGAAATAATCATGCCTACAGAGGTCTCTAGAGTACTGTGGACTTTTACCTGTGTTGTTGTTGATGAATGGAAACAGTGAGGAGACCCTGGAGGGATGAGAAGCAATTTTTACTCTTAGCCAGGGTTTGTGTGTTTTGTGTGTGTGTGTGTGTGTTTTCCACCTGCAAATCTGTGAAGAACCAAAACCACATCTTTGTCGATATTGCTTTATTAGTTGGGTTGGCAGTGACAATTCTCTCCAAAAGGCAGTTGTGTTTTTCTTGTAGGATGTAGGCTGATTTAGGACTCGTGAGAGCCTTTCTGCCCATTGCCCTGGACTAAATGTCTTCCTATGCACAGTCTAGCCTGCCTGGTAATGAATATGTGTAATAGGTGTTCATTTAACTTCTTTATTCTTGTCCTGTGGACCTCTTCATTCTCCCTAGTCAGCTTACTTTTATTGTTGACACTTACGGATGTCCTCATTTCTCCTCCTTTGCCCTCCTCCACCCAGCCCTGCCCCCGCTTCCCTCTGTGTCTGTCTATGGGTTATGCTTATATGTTCTTTGGCGAATCCCTTCACTTCTTTCATCCAGTTTTCCTCCCCCTTTTCCTCTGACAGCTGTCTGTCTGTTCCATGTGTCTATGCCTCTGTTCCTATTTTGTTCATCATTTAAGTTTTGTCATTAGATTCCACATATAAATGAGATCATATGGGATTGTCTTTCACTGATTGACTTATTTCTCTTAGCATAAAATCTCCAAGTCCATTCATGATGTCACAAAATGTAAGAGTTTCTTCTCTTTTTTAAAAAATATATTTATTGATTATGCTAGTACAGCTGTCCCATTCCCCCCCACTCCACTCCAACCTGCCCACCCCCTCCCTCCCACATTCCCCCCCTATAGTTCATGTCCGTGGGTCATAGTTATAAGTTCTTTGGCTTCTACATTTCCTACACTATTCTTACCCTCCCCCTGTCTATTTTCCACTTATCATTTATGCTACTTATTCTCTGTACCTTTCCCCCCCTCTCCCCCTCCCACTCCCCTGTTGATAACCCTCCATGTGAGCTCCATTTCTGTGGTTCCTGTTCTAGTTGTTTGCTTAGTTTGCTTTTGTTTTGGTTTTAGGTGTGGTTGTTAATAACTGTGAGTTTGCTGTCATTCTTACTGTTCATATTTTTTATCTTCTTTTTCTTAGATAAATCCCTTTAACATTTCATATAATAAGGGCTTGGTGATGATGAACTCCTTTAACTTGACCTTATCTGAGAAGCACTTTATCTTCCCTTCCATTCTAAATGATAGCTTTGCTGGATAGAGCAATCTTGGATGTAGGTCCTTGCCTTTCATGACTTGGAACACTTCTTGCCAGCCCCTTCTTGCCTGTAAGGACTCTTTTGAGAAATCAGCTGACAGCCTTATGGGAACTCCTTTGTAGGTAACTGTGTCCTTTTCTCTTGCTGCTTCTAAAATTCTCTTCTTCTTTTAATCTTGGGTAATGTAATTCTGATGTGCCTTGGTGTGTTCCTCCTTGGGTCCAGCTTCTTTGGGACTCTCTGAGATTCCTGGACTTCCTGGAAGTCTATTTCCTTTGCCAGATTAGGGAAGTTCTCCTTCATTATTTGTTCAAATAAGTTTTCAATTTTTTGTTCTTCCTCTTCTCCTTCTGGCACCCCTATAATTCGGATGTTGGAACGTTTCAAGATGTCCTGGAGGTTCCTAAGCCTCTCCTCATTTTTCCGAATTCTTGTTTCTTCATTCTTTTCTGGTTAGATGTTTCTTTCTTCCTTCTGGTTCACACCATTGATTTGAGTCCCAGTTTCCTTCGCCTCACTATTGGTTCCCTGTACATTTTCCTTTGTTTCTCTTAGCATAGCCTTCATTTTTTCATCTAGTTTTTGACCAAATTCAACCAATTCTGTGAGCTTCTTGATTACCAGTGTTTTGAACTGTGCATCCGATAGGTTGGCTATCTGTTCACTCCTTAGTTGAATTATTTCTGGAGCTTGGAAGTGTTCTGTCATTTGGGCCATTTTTTTTTTTTTTTGTCTTGGTGCATCTGTTACTTAAAGGGGCAGAGCCTTAGGTGTTCCCCGGGGCGGGGTAATGCTGGTCTCTGTGCTGTGATGCTGTACGTGGGGGAGGGGCCGAGAGGGATCAATGGCGCCTGCTCCACTCTCCACCAGATTTTAGTCTTTCACTCCACTACCCACAATCAAATTGGGCCCCTCTGGTGCTGGTTTCGGAGTGGGTGGGCTTGTGCACACCCTAGGCCCCTGTGTGTCTCTCCAACGACCTCTCCTGTGAGGCTGGGAGTTTCTCCTGCTGCCACCCCAACCCCCAGGGGTGTTTTCACTCAGAGGTTTGAGGCTTTATTTCCTCGCACTGGAGCCCTGGGTTAGGCGGTCTGCTTCGCTCCCCGCCCTTAGTCCTGGTTTATCTGTGCATGAATGTGGGGCCTCGGGGTGCTACCCGCTGCTCTACCTGCTCTGTTCTCTGCCACTCTGAGTCCAGCCCTCTCGGTTTATCTGTGCGTGAATGTGGGGCCTCAGGGTCTGCTAGTGGTCAGACTGCCTGCCCCTTTTGTCCCACACTCCGCCAGTCTCGGTCCCGCCACAGCAACGTGAGTCCTCTCCGCCCCGGTGCCCGTCTCCACCCCTCCTACCAGTCTAGATGAATGTTTATTTTTTATTTACTTGGTGTTGGACTTCCTTGCCATTCGATTTTTTGTCAGTTCTGGTTGTGGAAGGAGGCGCAGTGTGTCTACCTACATCGCCATCTTGTTTCTAAATAGAGTTTCTTCTCTTTTATAGCCGAGTAGTGATCCAGTGTGTAAATGTACCACAGCTTTTTTATCCCCTAATCTACTGATAGACACTTGGCTGTTTCCAAATCTTGGCTGTTATAAATAATGCTGCAGGGGACATAAGAGTGCCTATATTCTTTCAAAATGGTGTTACAATTACAGGATTCTTAAGCTATACTCCCAGAGGTGGTATTGCTAGGTGAAAAGGAAGTTCCATTTTTAATTTTTTCCTTTCCTATCTCAGGAGGGACAGCCACCTTCTATTAGGTGCATTGTATGTGGCACTGAAACCTGTATTAATGGCAATCTAAGGACGTTTATATAATAGCATTTTTTTAAAATAAGCAAAAAATAAAGTATCAGTGACTCCTTCCTTCACAGATCTCAGTGGTTTAGGTCTATGAAGGAGGTAGGAAGACAATAGTTAGAGCTATGAAAAGACTAAAATATAGACACCAGTTCACTTTTCTCTTTTAACCTCTGAGGGTTTTTATCATAGCATTATTACTAGTCTCTGTAATAATATCCTATTAGATTTCTGTCCTAATGTTTCTGTCTCCACTCACTTCCATTCCCCTTCCTCAGGCATCCCTTGACAATTTATACTAGGATTTACCAATATGTATTTATTCACAAAAATCCCCTGTTAAACAGGCCGCATGCCAATGAGCACCGCAGCTGAAGATCTTCACTTGCCTTACCTCAACCTTGGTGAGCCTAATTCTTAGTGTTTCTCACCTCATATTCTGTATAAAAATCAAAGAAAAACGTTTCTTCAAGTCATTGATTAAATCCATGCTTGCTCAGGGCTTACAGTATAAGGTTCATTTTTCCTGTCTTGTGCTAATCTGCATTAATTTTTGAAAAATCAAAGATTATACCTTAAAATTTTAATGTGCTAATGTTCAAAATATTTTAAATTAAAAACAATAAGTTGTACTTATTTATTATATTGATAAAAATAAAAATACATTAAAACTCGTCCTCAGTAGAGTTTTTGGAACTATGCCTTCTATTACACCGCTATTAGAAGCATAAATTGCTACATGTCTGGAGAAAAATTTAGCAAGTTGTATAAAAAAACCTTTAAAATGTTAATATTTTAGGTTCAGCAATTTTATTTTTAAAAATGAGACCTAATTAAATAAAAATGTTTGCAAAGATGATAATGCAGCATTGTTTTTAAGAAAAATATACAAATATTTTCATTATTAAATAAAAGGATTATTTATTTATGGCACATTCATAGAATAGAGTGCTTTAACCATTAAAAGATAATTTTGCAATTGTATGCCCTAATATAGAAAAGATTTCTCCTAAGCAAAAATTATAACCTTTAAAACAATTTAAAAATATAACAAAATATTACCAATGGCTATCACTGGTTGATGAAATTACTGTTGAAATATACTTATATATTTTTAATATGGACTTTAAATTTTAATACCCAAACTTATATTTTTATATATTCAAAATTAATTTTAAAACTTTCAAGTCAGTTCCATTTCATAGAAGCCATCAGATCTGCTAATGTACCTACTCCATCAAAACACTGAGAACGATTATTGGAAAGGCAGATAAAACCTCTTCAGAAACAAAAAGAAGAGCCAACAAGGGTATGAAAAATTGAAATCTAAGATAGTTTAAATCTTATTCTTATATCTTCTCTTTTTAAACAAACATGCATACAAGAAAATCAGTTACCAAGTTTAGTCTCAGCAGTTTAGTTCCTGATGAAATTAGAGAATTATGGTAAGTGAATTAGAATAAGAGTAAATATATTTACATTTGGGATATATATATATCCATATGTATATAGATATATGGAGATATATATATATATATCCCAAAATAACCCACCAATTATGTACTTATTGACTTATTGATTGGGTCAAGTTCAGCTATAAGTCCCTATGAGTGAATATGAAGAGTCCATCATATTCACTCATACTGATGAATGAGGTTGAGAGGGCCTAGGAGTTTGCTGCCGTTGTTACTGAAGTATGTTGTTAAGGAGTAAAATATAGACACACATGGTATTTCCTGTCACAGCACTTTCTATACTGCATTTTACCAACATAATTATTATTTCCCACTATATTATAAACTCTTAAGAGACGGGCTACATTTGTTCTATTATATATCTGTTTCCCTCCATATTCCTAGTACTAGGTGACATTGGCAGTTCGTTGTATTGCTTACATGAATGAATCAATGAATAACAATGCCTTCTTGATACTCTTCCACACATAAAACATATCACAAACCTTCAGTGTCTGCTGCCTCTGGCCCTGTGCTCCCACCATCCAGGTTGGGCAAGAACCCTACCAGCTCACATTGAGGGAGATCGTGGGCAATTCCCTTCACATCCTGAGTCCTCTCACTCAGCCTTCATGTCCTCCTCCAACCACAACAATCACCTCTGTCTGGGGAGCTGTCATGAGATAAAGTAGTCGTGAGAGCTCCCTGAGAGCAGGGTAGTGTCTTCATCCCCCTGAACCCTCCCTGACTGAATAAGGGTGGTCACCTGTGGCCTTGGTAAAAGTCAATTGCCTTTCTCCCCTCCCTTCCAGCCATGAGGCTCAAACAGAATGCCAGATAAACTTACTTGTAATGGAGAAGAGAAAACAAGTTGCTTTACCAGTATTTTAATTCAATTCCACACATTTCTTAGTCCCAGAATGTCT
This sequence comes from Desmodus rotundus, assembly GCF_022682495.2. NCBI lineage: Eukaryota > Metazoa > Chordata > Mammalia > Chiroptera > Phyllostomidae > Desmodus > Desmodus rotundus. The sequence goes on along the minus strand of NC_071394.1, from coordinate 50,614,784 downwards.
CAAATGGAAGAATTTGTCTGAAAGTCTTTCAGCAATTCACCAAAATGCTATTTGGTGTCTGCATAATTATTATCACCAATCTAATTATAGGAGGACAATTTGTTTTTATTAAATATTTTTCTGGCTGTGGTTACCATGCTTTTAGTCCACTTTGCATCATTAAAAAAAATGTTTCATCATTTTGTGTTATTGTTAAGTTGCTAATATTTTACAGTTTAGAAAAACTTTCAATTTCATAATGGCAAAGACTTTGGGACATTTTCTTTGTACCTTTATTCATTATCATAAGTGAGTCCAAATTTTTCTTTAATAATAAAATTAAAAATTTCATATTTTCTATAGAATTTTACAGATGCTTCAGCTCTTTTAGATGTTAGGGTTTTTTCCTCCAGTATATTTTGGACATTGTTTTTTTTTAGTTAAACAACATCAAAATAAAAATCTGTGTTTTCTGGTTTAAATATTGATATATGAATTTTTCTGCTTTTTGAAATTTTATTTTATGAAGTGAATTACATTTATAAAATTATATACTAACAATTATAAAAAAGTGAAATAATTTTAAAATCAGAGATGTGATTCATCCTCTTGCTTACATATAATATTCCTGAAATTATTTTTCCAGATTTATGCCATAACACCTTTCTGAAAGTCTCAACTGTGAGGAGAGTGTTTAAGATCATAAAGCAACAATTTCTACACTTGGTGATTGTGACACTTGCTCTCCCACTCATTTTATGCCCTACCTTGTATTGTCATGGCATCACACTCATCCAGCACATAATTATAGTTATGAAACACCTGTTATGTTTTATTCAGAATCCAAAAGCATTAAATACCACCTTTCACTGATAACTCCTAAATTTATGCCACTAGTCCTGATGTAACCCTAAGCTTCAGCATCAAATTCAATTGCATACCTGATATCATTCTTGACTATCTAATGGGCATTTCAAACTTAACAAATCCCAAACACAGTTCTTATATGAGGTCTGTCCAGACAAAGCCCAGCCATTGTTAATATAACAAGACCACACCCATACAATATTGATGTAACCTGGCAGCCAAGGAGAGTGGGACTGGAATGCACATGCGTGAACAGTGATAACTTCACTGTACTAGTCAGTGGGGGTCGGTAGATATTATTGATTGAGCATGTGTACTGTGTGGCCCATCGCATTAAAAAATGACTAAGTGAGTAGAGCAATCAATCTGCATCAAATTTTGCATTAAGCTTGAATGTTCCTCCATGGAAACTATTCAGATGATTCAGAAGGCCACAGCTATGGGCAACTGGTGATTGGCAGCTTCATCACTACAACACACCTGCTCATGCATCACATCTCATGCAGAGTTTTGTGGTGAAACATCAAATCAGCCAGGTGACTCAGCCCCCCTAAAGCCCAGCTTTGGTGCCCTGCAACTTCTGGTTTTTCCAAAAACTAAAATCACCTTTGAACGGGAAGAGATTTCAGACCATCAACAAGATTCAGGAAAATATGATGGGGCAGCTGATGGTGACTGGAGAACTGTGTAAGGTCCCAAAGTGCTGACTTTGAAGGGACTGAGGCATCATTGTCCAATGATGTGTACATTGTGTACAATGTTCCTTGTATCTTGCATCTTATTCAATAAATGTCTTTATTTTTTTTTATTACATGTCTAGATACCTTCTGGACAGACCTTGTATATAAGCCCCTAAAGATCTTATCCTCCCAGACTTCCCATCTCAGTACCTGGCAGCACCTTCCACTCAATTACTAAACCTAAAAACCAACGGATAGCATTAAACGCCTCCCTGTCAGCCATTCCCTTTTTCCAAACTAAACAAATGTCAAGTTAACCCACTTTTCTTCTTTGCTGGAAAACTAACAAGGTTCTATTTTTGACCTGTATACTCCATTCTACTCTTATATCCAAAATGATCTTTATAGAATATAAAATTAGATCATTTCACCACTAAACCTCGACTTTAAGCCCTTCAAAATCTTCCCATTATAGTTTGAAAAACCAAGTCATCAGTGTTGGGCTTTTTCTATGGGCTTTCTGCATAGCATCTTTGTGTTCTACTAAACATGGGAGTAGGCATACAGCGGGGAAATCACAATCTTCACTTCATTAACACTGTTAGGAAAATGCTCCTCTGGGTGTGAATCAAGTGGGGTTATGGACACAAACCCTGAACTGGACAGTGTCATTGCTAGGTGACCACAGGTATTGTGACAAGAGCAGGCAGACCTCATTACATGACAGGGCACAGATGTGACACTGGCAGGTGCATTCCCCCAACAAAGCGGGAGCCCAGAAAGGCTCTGCTGCTTCTGCCAGTCCCACCATTTGGCAAACTCACTGGTCCCCTTGGGATGGAAAGCAGCCAGGGGAATTTCCCTAATGGAGAGCTCCCTTCACAGGGACACAAGACCCTCCTGACCCTCAGCATGTTACAAGGCCCTTTCACAATGGGTTCCTGACCTACCGCCCCCCAGAGGACTCCTTTACTACACTTCAGCCACAGTGACCTCCTGCAAAGGGCCCATCCCAAGCCTGGAAGCGTGTCATCCTTCAGGTTTCAGATTAAATGTCATGTCCTCAGAGATGGCAAATAGAACCCCAAATGAAACCTTAGAAATGTGTCCAAATCTGTCACTAATCATCACTGTTGGAAAGAGATTTTTAAAATTCTAACACAGTGATACTTATGTAAAGTTTAGAAACAGAAAAGCTGAAAATAAAAAGTTGGGAAAAGATATGCCAGGCAAACTAAAAGATAGTATAGAGATATTAATAACACAGAAACAAGACCTAATCAACACAACAAACTAGCAAGCAAAATATAATCAGAGACACTGAAATAAAGAACAAACTGACAGTAACCAAAGGGGAAGGGGAGGGTGATAATGGGGGAAAGAAGGAGAAGGGTCATCAAGGAACATGTATGAAGGACCCATGAACAAAGCCAAAGAGGGGAAGGATTGAGGGTGGGACGTGGGGGTGGGTGGGGTGGGGCAAAGTGGTGGCGGGAGAATGGAGACAACTGTACTTGAACAACAATAAAAGAGCTGCAAAAAAAAGAGAGAGACTTGAGGACAGAGTATTAAGCATTGAGACAGATGAAGTGAGGTGGTATATAATAATGAAAAGGAACAACTAAACTAGTAGATATAGTGAAATCATGAACTTGTATGCAGCTGACAAACAGCCCTCTGAGGTTAGAGATATATAGATGACAGATAATCTCCAAACCCCATGGGACCTTAAAGAAAATTACCAAAACCACCATCATGGTAGGAGACTGTAACACATCTTCATTAGAAACGGATAGATCAAGCAGCAAAAACGAAGCTGCGCCACACTGGTTTCAGGGACAGGCAGTGAGACAAGCCTGCAGATGCCTCACAAGATGGTGAAGGCTGGAAGGCCACTGAGCAAATGGGGAGCTGATTTATGTATGGTCGGAATAATAAAAAAGGATTCCTAATACAGTTACAGGTGTGGCTAAGGAATTCCTGTGGCAGAATGTTCAAAATGCAACTGGCTCTTTTTAGCTGCTTATGTTAAAATATGAAAGAAATAAAATGAGCTAAAGAAGGAAATGTTTTATTTTCAAGCAAAATTTAGAAGAAATAAAAAGAACCAGGACTTTCTGGGTTCTAAAGTACAACTGTTTTTCATCCTCAGTATCTTGTAGTAAAAGATTTTGAACATTCTAACTTCCCTCAGAGCAAATATCAAATTTAGGTGCTGCCAGTACAAAATAAATAAATACCCTCAGGGGGGAAAATAACTGTAAGACACTATTAAGACTTCAGGAAAATTTAAGGCAAAACCACAAAAATTCTCTCAGGAATACAAAAAGTTTCGGTTTTAAGTATCTTTTTTTAACATCAGGATGCTCTTATATTTTTATGGTTTATCAAATTTCTTGGGGTGGCATTGGCTAATAAGATCATGTAGGTTTCAAGGTTTCAAGTATACATTTCCACAATACATGATCTGTGCATTGCATTGGGTGCTCACCACCCAAAGTCAAATCACCTTCCACCACCATATAGCTGGCCTCCCCTGTAAGTATCTTAAGAGTGTACCTCCTAGATTTCCTCAGATAGTCATTAAGGCTTCTAAGAATTTTAATTTATCCCACATCATCCTGACTTTCAGCTCAAAGTAGAAAAAGATCTGTCTTGAAATATTTTGAAAGTGGCTTTTATGTAATAGAGTGGATTTATAATTTGATACATAGATGATCTATTAAACATTTTAAAGGACTTACACCATATGTTGAAGGTAGTTCAAAATGAAAAGAGGATTCTAGGCCTTCAGCTTCCTATGGGAGAGAACAAGTTGTGCAAGAAGAGGTTAATTTAGACCTGAGGTACTCAACCCTTCACGTTCCCAAGAAAGGCCTGTCTTCAGAACATGCTCCTGAGAGATTAGCTCTGAGTCCCTCAGATATTCTCTGCCTGATGAGAGTGATTTGGTATACCTGCAGCCTTGGAATATATCCCTTTGACTGGCTGGTTTATACTAATAATACGATTTATGGCAGAGGTGTCAAACTCATTTTCACTGGGAGCCACATCAGCCTCACGGTTGCCTTCAAAGGGCCAAAATAATTTTAGGATGATATAAATGTAACTACTCCTTAACTATTAAGGAGTTGAAATTACATTCAGCCCATTGAAAGCAACCATGAGGCTGATGTGGTCCCTGGTGAAAATGAGTCTGACACCCCTGATTTATGGTGAATGTTTTGGCTGATGGGGTGGAGTTTGAGTAACTGAAGTAAATCATGCAGGCACTATGTGCCTACGTGACCGATCCCAATACAAACCATGGAATCAGACTCAGGTGAGTTTCCCTGGGAGTCAGCACTTCACGTACGTTGTTACACATCATGGCTGAGAGAATTTAGTCTCTCCATATGACTCCTGGGACAGGTAACCTGGAAACTTGCATCTGGTTTCTCCTGGGCATTGTCCTTTTGCTGACTTTGATCTGTATCATTTTACTATTATAAACTAAACCATGAGTACAATCACTTCTGCATTTTGGGAGTCCTTCTAACGAATTGCTAAACATGTAGGTAGTCTTGGGTACCTCTGACACAGTGAGCATCAAAAGTGGGATTTGTTGAGATCACCTTACTCATTAAAACATGGGAAAAGCATTGTTTAGGAAAAGGCATAATTGTAAGATGGAAGATGACAAACTTTTGATGCCACAATACCTACTAATTCGTGTGGAATGAGACAGCTGGAGCACTGCAGTCAGTTACTGGGGGTAAAAGCTAACAATAGAATTTAGAAATGTCAAAACCAAATTCCTGAGAAATTGAATCACTGGATACATAAGGAAATGCAAAATAGTGAAAAACAAACTAAACATACAAATCGTTGGTTGTTTTTAATTTGTGATAGCAAAGGTTTAAAAGAAATGTGTCAGTGCTGATCCTGTCACTGTGCCAAGTTCAGATTTTAACTGCTTTGATCTACAGTTTCTAGTCTCAGGGCCACTGCCAAAGAGAAATTGTATGCTGGAACGACAGAGAGCACCTCTAAGACCTTTGATCACCAAGAAGGTAGTCTAGGTGGTGGGGGGAAGGCAAAGCCAAGAAACTACTGATATTATCAACTTTCTAAAGAACTTTGCTAAAATGGATTTTGGAGTGACTAATTTAGGGACAGTCTGTTTGACTTTGAATGTTGTAGAAGGGAGAAGTATGTTTGGATTGATACTTTTCTGAAAGATCTGGGGGAAAGGGTGTGGGGGAGGATATGCACAAGTACACAATTCTTCCTCACATCACTTCAGCCTTCCAGGACCAGAGCTGCTAGTGTGGTGCTGAAAGCAGAAATAATCCCTAAACAAGATCTTTACCTTTAAACATTTATAGTGGAATTTCTAAGGCCCTCATGGGGTGGATTGTGCCTTTATCGCATTTGGCAAAATTAGGGTTATAGTGATCACAACTATATCACCTGGTTGTTGAGATAGTCCACTACTTCCATACCTATGCAAACTTTTTCCATATCAGTGGAGTGGACTGAAGGGAGGCACTTGCTAGACAAGTATTACTGATAGAAATTTGGACCAGCACAGTAGTGGTGCCTAATGTTCCTTTCAAAGTTGGAGAAGTTTGTGTAAGAATCTATAAGAAACAGACAAATGGCTTGTATAGATGAGCTATGAAACAAGGGAAATCTAATATTACATTTCTGTCTCAAGGGATACTCAAAGCAAAGAATGATAGCATCTTTTAGTTCATTTATGCCAGATGCCTGAAAGGGTGAAGTTTTATGTTGCCAAGATGACATCTAGTTTTAAACCTGACAAAGTTGAATGGAAGTGTGAAAACCTGAATGGCATCACTCTGGGAGACATTTCTATCATACAATGTGACAATGAACTAGACCAATATTTAATGATAATGGGACTCCAGTAATGGGTCAATATCTTTTGACTCTTCTGGTTCAGGTTACATCTATTACAAAGGATATGATTTTGGAAGGAATTTATGGGAACTACCCTGCATATATAGCCATTGGACCTTGCAGTATATAACTCTTGGCAGACTGATCTATGTAAATACAAACGTTGGTGACCAAATGCTTCGAAAGGTCCCTTGTTAAGTGCATAAAGCATAGCAGCTACATGTCTGACACGATGCAATGTGCTCTGCACAAATATACACCAGCTTTTCTGTGGATAAAAAGCTATGAAACAATAGAAAATCATATTGGAAATTATGCCATAGACATCACATGGTGGGTCCAAAGATCCCTAAGAAATGGCCTCATCCTGAGACAAGGAATATTGTAGGTGGCCTTTGGAATACTCAGATTCAATTACATTTAAGTGTGGTTACCACTCACCTAACCCTAGTACAGGGGACCTAGCATTTTTGGACACAGAACAAGGGCTCTCAGGCCACTAGTACATGGTGGCAACATACACAATGGATTAAAGAATGCCATCTCATACGCTAGAAAAGGACTTAGGGGAAGATTGGTGCTTGTGTGGGCATCCCAGGTCAAGTTGAATTTGCTTTTAGTGAGGAGCAGCATTCAGAAAAAAAAAAAGTTTTATTAACTAGAGTAAGCAGATTAGAGGGAATCCTCTTCAAGGAAGTAGGAAATGAATGAGAGTCAGCCTGAAAGATAATGAGATTTTAGTGAAGTCAGTCAAGCAAACTCAACAAACAATGATGCATGAAGCTAGGACCCAGACTTGAAAAAGGCTAGTTCCTTACCCAGCAGGGCCTCTTGAATATTTTAGTATAGATGGAGGCTGAAGTAGTGAAGGGACAATGTACCTCTAGCCTAGCAGCTGAGGTCCAAGGGACCACCTGTGGGAAACTTATGGACCACCAAATCTATGGTAATTCCCACTTAGGAAACTTTTTTGAGGGCATTTGTAATTAACCTCAATGCCTCTAGAATAAATCAAAATAAGACATATCCTGTAGTATTGTTAACAGGGATAGAAAATATTCTGAATACCACCTGTGTCATTTCTGTAGGTAGGAATTAGGCTCTGTTATATAATAGCACACAATGGAAACCAGTCTCAGTACATGAACTAAGAAGGACGACTAATTAGCCCCCAACTAACTTGGAACCCAGAAGTAAAAAATCATGGCCAATTTGTACCCAGGCCTGTTTATTATGATATGTGATATATAAGCAAGAAATAATTCTGTTGGGAATTGCCTCTGTAATTCTTACTGATTTGTCCTGTAATGAAATTGATACTGCAGTATGGCATAACACTGGAATTATTCATAGAACCCGACTGTCTTATATAAATAATAACTGATACAATAATATTGATACTGATGATCAACTATGTTGGGAAATCAAGTTAAAGCCTCCTCAGGATGTAATACAACTGGAAAATTACTGGCCTGGGGAACTACTGGATTTAGCAAACCATCAGCTGACTTCATGTTAAATAGCTCTGCACAAACTTATCACAAGATACAAATAATAGTAGATCAGAAGGAAAAGCAAGTAATCAAATCAGTACAAAAATATGCAATGCTCAGTGCATTGAGTGCTGGCCTGTGAACCAAAGTGTTGCTGGTTTGATTTCCAGCCAGGACACATGCCTGGGTTGCAGGCCAGGTCCCCAATAGGGAGCACTCAAGAGGCAACCACACTTTGATGCTTCTCTCCCTCTCTTTCTCTGTCCCTTCCCATCTTTCTAAAAATAAATGAATAAAATCTTTTTTAAAAATCTCAAAAGAACACTCAATAGACAAAAACTTAGAGCTTTCCCACTAAGATCAGGAACAAGACAAGGATGCCCTCTCTCACCACTCCTATTCAACATAGTATTGGAAGTCCTAGCCACAGCAATCAGACAAGAAAAAGCAATAAAAGGCATCCAAATTGGAAAGGAGGAAATGAAACTGTCACTGTTTGCAAATGACATGATAGTGTACATGGAAAATCCTATAGACTCCACCAAAAAACTACTCGACCTAATAAATGAATTTGGCAAAACAGCTGGATACAAAGTCAATACCCAGAAATCAAAGGCATTCCTGTACACCAACAACGAACCTGCAGAAAGAGAAATCAGGAAAAAAATCCCATTTGATATAGCAACAAGAAAAATCAAGTACCTAGGAATAAACCTAACCAAGGAGGTAAAAGACCTGTACTCAGAAAACTACACAACACTGAAGAAAGAAATTAAGGAAGACAGAAACAAATGGAAGCATGTACCATGCTCATGGATTGGAAAAATTAACATCATCAAAATGGCCATACTACCCAAAGCAATTTATAGATTCAATGCAATCCCTATTAGAGTACCCATGACATATTTCACAGATATAGAACAAACATTTCAGAAATTCATATGGATCCATAAACTCCCCGAATAGCTGCAGCAATTTGAGAAAGAAGAACAAAGCAGGAGGGATCACAATACCTGATATCAAACTGTATTACAAGGCCACAGCACATAGACCAATGGAACAGAACAGAGAGCCCAGAAATAAACCCAAGTCTCTATGGTCAATTAATATTTGACAAAGGAGGCAGAAGCATAAAATGGAGCAAAAATAGCCTCTTCAACAAATGGTGTTGGGAGATCTGGACAGCTACGTGCAAAAAAATGAAACTCGATCACCAACTTACGCCATACATGAAAATAAACTCAAGATGGATAAAAGACTTAAATATAAGTTGTAACGCCATAAAAGTCCTTGAGGAAAACATTGGCAGGAAAATCTCAGACATTCCACGCAGCAACATCCTCACAGACACATCCCCTAAAGCAAGGGACATAAAGGAAAGAATAAACAAATGGGACCTCATCAAAATAAAAAGCTTCTGCATGGCTAAAGAAAACAGCACCAAATTACAAAGAGAACCAACAGTATGGGAAAACATATTTGCTAATGATACCTCAGACAAGGGCCTGATCTCCAAAATATATAAAGAACTCACACGACTCCACTCCAGGAAGACAAACAACCCAATTAAAAAATGGGCAAAGGACTTGAACAGACACTTCTCCAAGGAAGACATACAGAGGGCCCAGAGACATATGAAAAGATGCTCAGCATCACTAGCCATCAGAGAGATGCAAATTAAAACCACAAGGAGGTACCATCTCACACCAGTGAGAGTAGCCAACATAAACAAATCCAGAAACAAATGTTGGAGAGGATGCGGAGAAAAGGGAACCCTAGTGCACTGTTGGTGGGAATGCAGACTGGTGAGACCACTGTGGAAAACAATATGGAATTTCCTCAGAAAACTAAAAATGGAACTGCCCTTTGACCCAGCAATTCCGCTGCTGGGATTATACCCTAAGAACCCTGAAACACTAATCCAAAAGAACCTATGCACCCCAATGTTCATAGCAGCACAATTTACAATAGCCAAGTACTGGAAGCAACCGAAGTGCCCATCAGCAAACGAGTGGATCCAAAAACTATGGTATATTTACACAATGGAATTCTACGCAGCAGAGAGAAAGAAGGAGCTTATACCCTTTGCAACAGCATGGATGAAACTGGAGAGCATTATGCTAAGTGAAATAAGCCAGGAAGTGAGGGACAAATACCATATGATCTCACCTTTAGCTGGAACATAATAAACAGAAGAAAAAAGCAAACAAAATATAACCAGAGACATTGAAGTTAAGAACAATCTAACCATAGCCGGGGGGGGGGGGGCAGTGGGAAGAGGGGATTACAGGAACTACTATAAAGGACACATGGACAAAACCAAGGGGGAGGGTGGAGGTGGGGGAGGGAGGTGGGTTCACCTGGGGTGGGGTGGAGGGATGGGGAGAAAAGGCATACAACTGTAATTGAATAACAATAAAAATTAAAAAAAAAATAAAATGTGATTCTTCCCCCCAAAAAAAAATCTCAAAAGAACAATATGCAAATGTATGAAATGGCTTTACGTGTTGGATAAGTTATTTTTTTAAGCCTATGACTACCCCACACTGGTATCTCCAAATATATGATAGATAGTATTATTATATCTGTCATACAGATGTTATACTAAATGAACATGCTGATAAAAATATAAATATTTTTCTGAAAGAGAGCCTAGGGCAAAGTTCAGGTGGTTGGTCTGGGCAGACAGGGTGGACTCATCAAGTCCGCCCTGTTCTCTCAAACCATGTACATTCCCAAGAAAGGTCTCACTTTAGAACTGGGCCTTGGCTGGCTCCTGTGTTATAAACTTTGAGTCCTTAGAATATTCTGCCTGATAAGAGTGATTCTCTATCGCTGAGGCCTTGGGCCATGCTGCACCAATTTGATGAGAGAGCTCATGCTAACGTGACTTACGATGAATGTCTGCTTTTGCTCTGAGGGGCTGGAGTCTGAGTAGCTGAGGTGCTCTGTGCCTGCATGACTGAGACAAATAAAAACACTGGACACCAAAGCTCAGATGAGTTTCCCTAGCTGGCAACATTTTACACATGTTGTCATATGTTATTGCTGGGAGAACTAAACGTATTATGTGTATTTACTGAAAGAAGATATCTGGACACTTGTGAATGCTTTCTCTTGGATACCACCCATGCACATCTTTTCTTTGCTGTTTTTAGTCTGTATCATTCCACTACAATAAACCACAACCATGAGTACAACAGCTTCCAGTCCCTGTATGTCCTTCTAGTGAATCACCAAACCTGGGGGTGGCATAGGGAACTCCTGACACACAAGCCATGAGAGATATTTTGCTCTGAACAAATGCTGTTTCTCATGGAAAAGAAATGTGAGTCAGAGAGAGGGGCCAAGGGTCATGCAGAAATACTACAGAAGAGTAGACCTGGGACCTACTCAAGGAACTAGCAATTTGTTCCTGTATTTCAGAGTTGTTATGGATCAGTGACTGCTGTGGTCATACTACTTTCTCTTTTTCTGAGCAGACATATCTGATTTTTCTATCACTGTCTCATCAATGTGTATTGGGTGAGTGGAGGAAAGATGATTTGAATCTCGAGTTCACAGGTTTTCAGATGGAGAGGGCCTATTCCTAAGAGGCTTCATCTGTACCTGAACCTAATTTAGATAAGGAGATTCTGGGCCTAAACACTGAGTCCTGTGTCGTAATAGAATAATATATTCGGAAGTCATTATAGGGGTGAACGTATCATATATATGGTAGTACAATTCTGATACCAGTTCAATGTGTGTGTGTTTTTTAACACACTACTAAGCAATTCTGCAACAGCAACTGAGTTCCTACAATTTAACTCAATTCTGACACTACCTACAATGCCTAGAAATAGCATCAGACTCTACAGGTTAAGGACTCAGTCCTATAAGACTGCCCCTCCCCCACTTTGGACACTCTACTAAAGTGAAGGTGGTCACCTGTGCTTCTGACCAACCTGCTATAGATCAGAGGTTCCAACAGCCCTGTCCTTAGATTTGGTTAACTTGCTATAGCAGCTCACCAAACTCAGAGAAACATTTTACGTACTAGATTGCCAGTTTATTATAAAAGGATATAACTCAGGAACAACCAGTTAGAAGAGATGTATAAGGCAAGGTAGTGTGATAAGAGAAACAGTGCTTCCAAGCCCTCCTCCAGTGCGAAGACCTCACCAACATGCATCTGCACGTGTTCACCAACCAGAAAGCTCTCCAAACCCAGTCTTTTGGTGTTTTGTGGAGGTTCCATTATACAGACATGATTGATTAAATCATTGGCCATTGGTGATTGAACTCAGTCTCCAAGACCCCTTCCCCTTCCTGGAGGTTAGTTGGGGTGGAGGGGACTGAAAGTTCCAACCTTGTACTCGCATGGTGCACTCAGCTGGTAACCAACCCTGTGTTTAGGTGGGGTCCAAAACTGACCTCAGTATTATAATAAAAGACACCTTTATGGCTCTTATGACAGGGTTTTAGGAGCTCTGTGCCAGTAACAGGACTTAGACCAAATATATTTTTCTTTCTGTAAGTCATAATATCACAGATTGAGACATGAATCATTAGGAAGTGAACTATGGTAGTCTGTTGAACCAGTATCTCTGTTTAATACCACATCTCACAGTATTCACACTTCCCCTTGAATCTAGGCTGGGCCTGTGACTTGATTTACAAAAAAGGATATGGTAGAAAAGATGACGTGCCATATTATATTATACTTACTCTTCAGATCTAGAAGATTTCATTTTTGCACTTGTGGAAGTCCTGAGCTTCCATGTAAGAAGTTTGCTGAAAAAAAACATGTAAGGAGACTTTGTGTGAGACTGACCATGTGCAGAAGCCAAAGGAAATGAGAGGGAGTAAGAGAGATAGAGAGAGAAAAGAAGAGGAGAGGAAGCAGAAAAGAGCAGAAGAGAGACCCTGAGACTATACAGAGAACTGAGGAATGAC